>NW_009921530.1:47424-51444 GCF_000696875.1 Nestor notabilis | reverse complement strand
CGCTGGAGCTGCCGGCCGGACCCGGGCTGAGCAGCGCTGTGGGCCTGGGGTGACGGGGCTCCCGCAGAGACTGTGAGTAAAACCCTGCCGTTGGTGGTGTGATCCGACTATCGGAGCACTATCGAAGCAAGAAAAATTACTGCCTTTTGCCAAATAGAGGGCACCTTTTTCTCTATAGGTCCGGTTACTGGTGGCCTTCACAGACTGTTAGATCTCCATCCTCCAGCATTAGGCAGACGAAGGGAAATTTTGTGTTGAAGAGAAGCAGCTCTTTACAGTGAAAGGCAACCTACATATATTTTAATTGAGAAGGTATGTTAATGAGGTATTATTACAACATCTACTTTTTTATATATATATTCTGTTAATTATGTTGCAGTTACAACATAATGGGAATGAACAATAAGGTCTTAGTAATTATATTTCTCTCTTACCGGCATGTAACTGTTCAAGAGTCATTGACGGGCTCACAGCCTGAGGTATCTGTACTGACCTGAGCCCCGGGAGGGGGCTGTGGACAAGTCTGTGCCCATGTTTGAGAGAGGATCACCTACTGTGTGGCAAATACCTACTTGGGCAGCAAGCACAGAGAAAAACCAACTCCTTTTCTCACATTGCACAGCAAACCTACAGCCAAGGATGAATGGGACTCATGCTTCCCCTTTGCTTTTTCTATTTGTTGTTACTCATAGGTGATACATAACACATCATGTTGCAGGATTTTATTCTTTCTTCATTAGTCTTCAGCATAGACTGACATATGGCAATTAAAATTAGTAGCAGTGCTGGAAGACACTGAACAGCCAAAATAAGAGGAAGAGGAGATGCCAGTCGAAGAAACCAGACTTTGTTCCAACTGCTAAAGGTAACCACATGCTTCCACAAAAAAATGCTGGTGTATCTTTAAAATTATTGATAGTTCCTATTAGAGGGGAACCCCCCCCTATATTTCCCATCTTTGCCAGCCAGAAAGATGGACCTAAATTGGTGCTCTCCAAGCCAGCAGAGGCAGCAGAACTGACTGAGCATCCTCAGTCTGCACCAAAGTCTCCATCCATCAAAGCTGTTCTTGGGTGGCTTGGATCAGCACAGTGGCACCAGGACCCTTTCACTGTTTGCAGCCATGACATCAATGTGGTTGCCCAAAAGAACAGGAAGAACAATCACATTACTCAGAGAATTATCCACAAAAAACTATTCAAGGATATTGAGTTCCTCCTATTATTTACACATTATTTTGTTAGGCAGGAATAGTTACTTTCTGCATTGGTCTTGGGCATAGAGGAAGCATTACATTCATGCGGGTAAGAACATCTGGAACAGTCTTGAAAGACAATGAAGTAAACCACTGTCCCTGGCCATCAAAAATCGCAACTTCCCTTAATTTGTCAAATCTGATCTTCACCAAACTAAAACACTATAAAGGAACTGCAGTGATTTAATCTCTTGAGAAAGCATCATGCTCCCTCTTAAGGGGTAGAGCAAATGTGAGTTAATACTGACTGGAATCCTGAAGTAGAAAATGAGAAGATGGCTGACATATATCAGAGGTGCATAACTTTTTATTGTTTTAAGCTCCTTTTCTTCCTTTATTTCCCCTGTTTTAATTGAAGTACTTATTCTAAAGGATACTGTACTTGTAAAAAAGGTCACTATTTCCATTGCTCTTGGGTAGATAGCTGGAAAAACTTGAGTGTGTGGAGAGCACCAACAGTATAATGATACAGTCACCCATTTGGAGCATTTAAGCAAGACTGAATAAAGAAATGTGTGTGTTCACTGGCATAGGGGGGGAAAAAAAACCAACTTATCTTCTAGTTTCAGTCAAAAAAAAAAAAAAAGGTTAAACATGTTGCTGACATTTAAATTAACCCCAAATTGAAGTTAACATATTGTGAGCCAAAACACTGAATGCACTGCCTCAGCACAGGCACTTGTGACATCATCTTCTGGAAACCTGTTATATTTGCCCTTCTCCTTGGTACCACAAGCACGCAGCTCCCTACTGTCTATGTGTGCAGGTATTTAGTGACAAAAAGATTGATGATGGTGAGGCTTAGCATGACTGTAAATAACAGGAAAAAAAGCCCCCAACAAAAATCAATGTTTAGTTCTGTTAGTAATGTTTAATGATAATCCTGTAATTAAGAAAGCTACAGTTACTGACTACCACAGTAATGATTACCAACAAATATCCAGTCAGAACAGGGCTATTGTTAATGCATCTGTAAATTACTATGGAAGACTCGCACAGACATCTAGTTACTCTCATTGGCAGTGTCAGTACTTTTTAATTAAGCATCTCCTTTGGAAGTGGTAAGCTGGTACTCATAACTAAAATGCACTGCTTATCTTTGGACAAGCTGTGAGAGAGCTGCAATTTACTCTTGAGCAAATTTCATACATAATGAAACATCTTGCTAGAGGAGCAAAGAAACCAGCCTTCTGCTACCTTTGATGTGGAACAAACTTCTTCTGGAACTTAATAACCTTGATGTTAATAAATTGATAGAAAAAAAAATATTCCTGGAATTTCATGAACATGTGACACTTGGGGCATTGAGAGTAGGCCAACAACATCCCTGTTGCTTTGCTAGGAGTTTCAAACAAATTTCATCTCTAGCAGAGTCCTACTGAATGTGAAGTAAAGAATCAGCAAATCGTAGAATGGTTTAGGTTGGAAAAGACCTTGAAGATCATTGAGTCCAACTGTTAACCTAGCACTGCCAAGTCCACCACTAAACGCTGTCCCTAAGCACCACATCTACATGTCTTTTAATTATCTCCAGGATGTGACCCCACTACTTCCCCGGGCAGCCTGCTCCAATGCTAGACAAGCCTTTCGGTGAAGAAATTTTTCCTCATCTCCAATCCAGACCTGTGGCACAACTTGAAGCTGTTTTCTCTTGTCCTATTGCTTGTTACTTGAGAAGAGAGACCAACACCCACCTCACTACAACCTCCTTTCAGGTAGTTGTAGAGAGCAATAAGGTCTCCCTCAAGCATCCTTCTCTCCAGGCTAAACACCCCCAGTTCCCTCAGCCATTCCTCATCAGACTTGTGCTTCAGGCCCTTCACCAGCTTCGTTGCCCCTTTCTGGACCCACTCCAGCACCTCAATGTCTCTCTTGCAGTGAGGGGCCCAGACTGAACACAGTATTTGTGGTGCAGCCTCACCAGTGCTGAGTACAAGGGGATGACCACTGCCCTGGCCCTGCTGACCACATTATTGCTGATGAAGGCCAGGATGCTGTTGGCCACTGTTGGATGGGGTCTAACACAGTAAAAATTGGTCTGTGGTGGACCACCCCCAATTACCTGGAGTGGGTGTGCACGGCGGGGAGCCGGCAAGGCCACTCCTCCTGGCACAGGCTGAGCCCCTGTGTCAGGACAAATGCGCACGGGAAAAGGAAGCCAGCAGGGCCACTCCTTGGGACACAGGGCTGACCCCTGCATCGGGATAAGTTGGCACTTTCGGGGATATAAAAGGCCTGGGGCTTGAAAAAGATTGGGAGTAGAGAAGAAGAAAGGAGGAGGAGAGAAGAAGACCAGGGAGATGGATCCAACTAGCTTTATGGCCAACATTACCTTCACGGGGACGCCCGCCAAGTAGTGCCTGCCACCCAGTTTGCTCTCAATGCACCTTGGAGCTGGCCTCCTGGTCATTGAACAAATGTGTAGGTTGGTAAGAACTGTGCCTGATCTGTTCTTTCGGAGCCTTTAGCTCTCTCTCTTTCTGGTTTGGGATTAGTCTCTGGGTTTTACATCTGGTTTAGAGTTTGTAATAAACTTTCCAGTAGTTTTGTGGTGTATATTTGTGGCTTAAATTCCTTCTCCACCTGGAATCCTTCAATCCCTGGAACAGCCACCATGGCTGCCTGGGCACAAGCTGGCTCATGTTCAGCCAGTATTGCTTCTTGCCTTTGTCTGGTGTACTCATCCCTCACAAAGCAGAAGATACTTAGCAGTGAAGACAACTGAACCTGTGTCTATAACAGATTTTCAGGAATGAGAAATGTGA
>NW_009921530.1:0-47393 GCF_000696875.1 Nestor notabilis | reverse complement strand
ACTCTTTCCATCTCTTTCAGATCAGTTACTAAAGTATAGCTGACAAAGACAATTGTATGCCAGTCTTCCTGGAGAAGATAGCATTTCATTTATACTTAATACCCTATAGGGGTATTTTTATTTGAAGATACTTGCAAATTAAAATTTACAGTCAGGAAACTGAGGCAGAGATAGACACGGCTTGAAAGTCCCAGAGGGGACTCCTCAAGAGCTGATCTCAAGAACAACTTCCAGTTCTAGATGTCCCTTTGCATTTGCTGTTTATCTTCCATCATCTCAACAGGCAAGAAAATCACTGTTGGGTTGGTAACTTAATTTTCCAAACTGTTTACCAACCAACCACAGTTCAGAGCAAAGTTTTTTGGTTATTCATGTTTATTGGCAATAGAACTGTGTAAGATAGTGATTTGCTTGCTAAGGGAGAAACAGAGACACATGAATCAGCATGTGTAAACTCAGATTAGAGTCAGAAAAAGTTACTGAAAGAATCCCCTCACATTCCTCCTTCTAAGCATTGTAAACCACTTCCAACTGAAGAATGTTACTGTACTTAATACAGTGGGGTCACAGTACCTTGAAAACACTACAGCAACATTTAGAAAGCAGTAACTGGGAATTAGTTTGAGTAGAGGTAACATTTTGATAAATGGAGAAGTAGAAAAGCCAGTATATTTTAAAAAAAAAAAAAAAAAAAAAGCCAAGGACATGAAGACTGTAGATTAGCATAGGAACTTACTTCTCTGAACTTACACAGCTCCTTTCAGCCTCCAGTAATTTTTGCCTTCTTATCTTCTGTGATGCTGGATTTAATCTCAAGTGTGGTGAAAAAACTCCAGATAGATCACCATATCACAGTCTTGAACAAACCAAAATTAGACTGTTGCTTTACTATGCGACTCCAGTAAGAAACTGCACAACATTATGCTGCCCTGGCAGGAGATTTAACCTTTTCAGAATCACAAGCAGTTCCATGCTCAAAACACATTCCAAGCTGCTGTGGGTCACAGCTCTGCACTGGAAATGTTTTGTGAGTTTTTGTAGCAGAACTGATTATCTGGTTTATTTGTTCCCACCAGCAGGCTTTGGAAGGATGTTCTGATGCTGCATTAATCTGAGCCCTGGAGAGCCGAAGTTAAATCATGCCAGGTGCCTGGAAACAAAAAAAAAAATTCCATCTGGAATTTGACCAGGAAAGCCTCAGAGCTGGTTAAACCACTCTATGACAAAAATAGGAATACTCACATATGTAACATTAATCATATTCTTCACAAATTAAGGATATATGATTAATTCTTAGCTCACCTTTTAGAACTCTTAAAGCTTTCCTCATACAAAGACACCTTTCTACTTAGGCTTTCTCCAACTCTCACAAACAATTAAAATAACAGTCTTTCATGAAGGAAGTATGACAATTGCTATGAAGTTGTTCTTTCAGGTTTTAGAGCTCATCCCTCTATTTTCATGTTACCTTCCCTGATCCCTGTTTTTTCAGGCTTACCATGGACAGGATCAAACTGTTTCTGGAGGTAGCATGAACAGTAAAGACTCTACATACAGAACTGAAAGTGAAAGCAGAAAGCAATCTTCCTATCTGTTCCAAGGACATCCCAGTTGCACTCTGACCCATACTTGGCTTGTATTATTTGCAAAGCTCTCAAAAACAGATAAAGCAATAATAATGATTACCAGACCTTGAAATTACCAAGACAAACTAAGAAATGAACAACCTAAACACCTAGGTTCCTTTGCTGTGAAGAGTGAGTAAAATTTCTCTATTATAGGCAAGGCTATTGCACTATCTAGGTCCATTTACTCTTTGAATAAGAGACCATACAATGGTTTCCCCAAAAATAAGCCAAAGCCATAACCTTTTGGTCTGAAAAATCACCTGATAACTGCACCAGAGAACTTGAATGTAACTAGAGAGGGCAGAACAACAGCGAAAGGATATGAAAGATGGAAAAGAAGCAATACTTCATAGTTTCTCTGTGGATTGGTGTGTGACACTGTAGGAAAACAAAAGAAATTATCTCTTTGCTAGGCAGATGCCATGACAATTTCCTAAACACACATGTTCTCTATGGTAACTTTTGAATGAAACAGGGATAGACATTAAATATTAGGAGATAGTGTTCTCCCAGTGTACTCTGAACCATCTTGGGGCATAAGGCACTGCAAAATGAAGGAGGTAGCATAGGAACTGCAACCCCGCCAGGTTATCTGTGATGCAGAGGGAATTCTGAATGAAGCATCCCACTACAAGATTTCCCAGCTGCAGGACCAGGTGTTCACACATCCCATACCACTATTTAAGAGTACTCTTCGGCACCCAAGCCCATCCACTTCAATTTAGTATTTTTGACAGTACTTGTATCCAAGGAGGAAAAAAAAAAAAAAAAAAAAACAACCAGAGGATTAGGAAATAACTGTCAAAAAGCCAAATACCTGAAGAAGCCAAACCATCAAATATCAGAGTTTGCATTTGAAGTGATAATTGCAAAGAAAAATTTCAATCCGATTTGAAATGAACACACTTAGAAGTAGATGGAACAAAGGATATATAAACAATACTGACTTTATTTTATCTAAATTTTACATACAACAACTTTTATTCCAACTACTGGAGTCAACAGTCTCAAGAACAGTAAATTTTAAATTCATTACAGCTAAAAATGCAGAGGGAGTCTCAAAGAACAGTCTGAACTTGTTTTAATCTTGAAAAGAACCATATATAAGAACCATAGTAAAGAAAAAGCATATAAAAAGGTATTTAAAAATGAAGTTTGATTTATAATGATATCGTTATAGATCCTCCAAGAATCTCCCATCATCAACATTTTAATATTTCTTTCAACTACAAATTAGCCATTACAACAGACATTATAGCTTAGATACAAGAAATAGGTAGTCTTGCAAGTAGCACAGCAGGCTCAGTGTCAGTAAGTGAAACATCACAGAATAGCGAAAACATTCACGACGGAAGCCACATATTTCCATGTGTATCAGGGGCATTAGTGTAAGGAATATTCCAAATCCATGGTTGATCTGTAAACCAAAAACAGGTTTATGACAAATTCAGTTATTAAAAGTAGAATTTTGATCCTCTTCCTCCCCTCCCTTTGTAGAAAGGTGAAAATTCCCACTGATTTTCATAAAAGTCCATGTGCCATTTAACTTTACTAGACATTTTGATTTCAGCTATTTTTTAAAATGGTAAGATTTAGAGTTTTCAAAAGGCTTTGATTTCCCCCCCCAAATTATTTTGAATATGATTATTAGAACCCAACATACATTACATCCCCATCAGCTGTAAAAGAATTGTATTTCAGACAGCAGACATGAACAGTCATGCATCCACATTTGGTTTAGCCCATAGGCATCAAGTTCAGTGCTGCACATCTCTTAACCCAATGGAATTATAAGTCAGTGAAGTAATGTGGCAGTATTTTTTACACGGATAGTAAGAATTCAGTATCTAAGACTGACTCTGCCTGACCTCTGAAATGTTCAAGTTCACACCTCACTTCGGATGTTACATCTTTACTTGTGCAACAGGTTTGCAGCAGACAGTTCTTCCCCTCCACGTCTCAGAATACAGAAGCTATTCCTACTCTTGGAGAAAAGACAACACAGCAGGAACCAAATGCTAGCTCCGCAATCTGCTTGAGGCTTTTCCTCTGACTGCAGACATGTTGCAGAAAAGCCCCTGGGTGTATGAAGCCTAGCTATTACTCCAGTTCTCTCGGGTTACCCTTACTGAAATACAGAGAAAAATCATTCAATCCTCTCAGTGATTTTTCTCAAACAGGAAGTTTATATAAATCCTACCCGCTTCTTTTTTCCACCTACAAAATGAGCCTTGAAGGAAGGCAGTGACATCAATCTGTACAATGCACACAATTAAACTGAATTGTACTGAGGATGATGGGAGTAGTTTATTTATCAAAACCAAGCTATTCATCTACATAATATGCTATGTACACTTGCTAAAGAAGATTTGACACACTTGTCAATTCAAATTTTGGATAAGCTATTTATCATAGACTGTTGTCCAATTTTAAGCTTACAGGATCCAATACCAGGTCTTACAATATATGAAATGAGAATTACTGTAGCAAGAAGAGTAAGAAAGTGACAGAAGCAGTAATGAAGGCATGTACAAACTGCACAACAGCACGCTGTGACAAGTACCGCACCAATTAAACATGGGGCAGGGAGAGCATTCCTACTATATACTCGCTACTTACCTGCTACTAGAGTGCACTTAATTCTAGCACTGTAGCTCTATATGTTGCAGTGAAACATATCCCAGCTATGCAAGTGTTTTACAGAGGTATCTGTTTACAGTAGTAACAGGGTAACGGGAAAACGCTTTAAATTATCAGAGAATTGAATGCATTTGACTTGAAAAAGGACTCTACATTCAGAGTTCATGAAGACTGATAGGGATGTTGCAAGTCACGGGTATGTGATCACCAGAGAGAGAACAGCCTGTGCAACAAATGCCATCTTTTACATTATGTTATTACAAGAGCACAATAAAAGCAAACATCCCTGTCTTCTCCTAATTTAAAATAATTATATAGCTTCTAGGTGGAAGAAGTAGTTGGCTAGCTTTTAGTTATAGCAGACAGGTGATTTTCAAGCACAGAAAAAATAAAAGGCATTGGAAATCAGAATAAACTACAGTACTTAACTTGGCATACTGCCAGAAAATGTCTGTAGGTTTCTGAATCAACTGCAGGATATCTAGACCTTGAGTCATCTCTTCAAATCAAACCAAACCAAAAAGATAGCACCACTATTTCCCTAAGCTGCTTCTACCGGTCTCCTGTTTGAAAGCCATGTGTGCCTTTTGTCTTTTAAGTGAGTACCTTACCGCATAGTAAATATGAATAGTTATAAGAATGGGTATAAAATAAAGCAAATTTTTGAAAAAGCAATAAGGTTTTCAAGTATACATTCATTTTTTATCATTGACCTCTAATCCATGACATCAGAATAAATCCAGTCCCTCTCAGACACTGGAATCTGTCACTTGGAGTCCATTATGCAGCTTGGACCTATTAATCTTCACTACCATTTGCAGTTACTGTTTAATTCAGCAAAACATAAAGGAAAAGGAAGACTTAGATGTACAGAAATTACTTCAGTTACCCCTTAAAGCACTCTGAGAAGCTTCAACACCTAATTTAGCTCTTTTTACTGTGGCCGTCTTAAGAAAATTTTATTAAGGTAGCTACTGACGTAGTTGAAGCTTTGTTCTATTAATGGAATGCTGTTGGATTTATAAAACACCTGATACTATTTTAATAAGCCATGTGCAAAACTGTTACTGAAACAAGTAATTCAGTTACTTTTAAAATGTCAGATCAAGTTTAAAATTATTTATCACTTTTAATAGGAGCTGTATCAGCAAGAGAAAGACAGTGACGGTGTACAAATACCGTAAGACTGTAGCAACTTACTGTTGCGCGCTAAATGATTGCGAGGCTTTTGAAAGTTAAACACTTATCTTCTGGGGGAGAGGGAAGAGGGAGAGCGGAGGTTAACTGTTCCCTATTTACAGCCCCATTACACACATTTTTTAAGTGTGCTCAATGTACCTAACTTCCACACGTTTTGAGTTCAGTTCTTCATTTCTGATAACACTACTTCCAATAAGGGGTAGTTGATAGACAATCTGTGACCTAGTACCACTGCTTCCTTCTTGCCTCACTTAGAAGCAGCAGAACTCTAGCACTAGAGTTAGTACACAATAAAAGGAATGGGGCCATTCCTGCCCCACTGCTGCTTTAAGATTATCTGAAATCTCAAAGTGCCATTTCAGTCAGGCAGACTTTTGAAGATTCTCTCACAACTGAAGAGACCATCACATTTAATTTAAAGATAGAAAGGACCTGGAGAACAAGTTATTTCAAGTACACCTGATCAATCTCTCAGAGTCCCCCACATTTTGAGATCAAGTTACAGAATAAGAAATCATGAACTGACAGTGAACAAGGTTCTGCAAATTTTAACAACAGTACTTTACACATGCAGTATATTGTGTAGGTCAGAAACACACCAGCAAGCCATCTCAAAACTTCATGTTCTCATAAATATGACAGATGGCAGTACAGTATGTACAGCCAAAACCAGAAAAGTCTGTGAATTACAGGAACATGCAATTGAACAGTAAAGTATAAAATACAATTAAGGATCTTTGTGATTCTCTTCCTACAGTGTAAAATACAAGTGTCTTCTGCACTTGGCGGAGATCTGGATAACAGCTATTCCTGGTTGATTTCTAAATCCAGAAACTGGATTCTTACATCATCTTTCACAGTATTTCATGAGTCTTCCAACTGAAGAATTTAGCTTTTAACTACAATATGTCTTCACATACATTGAAAGGGTACTCATAAATAACCAGAGTTCTTCAAGTTATTCCACATATACATTCTACCACAGCACATTTATTCCCTGCTGCGTGAAGCTGGAAAGTTCTCCCTTTCAGCATTTGTGGAAGGTGCATGCTATACTTCAGTCTCTTTTCTCCCCTCCCTTTAGATGAGCATGGCATTTACAAAGGAACTCATCTGGTACCTCTCAATGCAAAAATCATACTTGAAAGATTTCAAGAATGGGGAAAGACAGGTGGGGTAGAGGTGTGGGATCTATAACAATATACACAGAGAAGGTAATAATTCCAGAAGGCCAGGACAATGGCCACTTGGTGAAGAAAAAAAAGAAAACACCCTGTACTGCTGTTTAAAAGCAGGATTTGCTTTGTTTCTCAGTAAGAAAAAGAAAGTCCTTTGCACTTTTCTGAGGCCTTTCCCAAGTTGTTCTAAAAAAAGCCCTTGATGTACATATTGAATTTTCAGGTTCCTCCCATATAGCAGATGTTTTGCTTAGTCAGTAAATTGTGTAATATCTAAATCACAAATTAAGTTATATTCCTCTACTACAGCAAGCAGCTTGTACTTTTTTCCACACAAAGGTACAAAACAACCCTGGAGTTATATCCTTTTGTGTAACGTACATCTGTTGTAAGAAACTTCTCAATAGGGTAAAACAAAAGTGATGGGGAAATCAGTCCCTACATGCACTAAATGAAATGCTGTACCTTCATGAGAGGATAAGGTCAACTTGTAAGAGATATAATTGCAACTGAAATGTGACAATGGAGCTCAATGAGAAGACAATTTTATACAACAAAATAGTTGTACTCATCTGAAAGGTTCTAGAGGGAAATAAAAATCTGAGTATTACCAAAGGCACAAAGAAATTTTTTTTATAAAGATATCTTGCAAAGTAAGATTGGCTGTTGTGTGCATGGTTCCCAAATACGAGATTGGATCATTTTCTGGTTTCCTTCAAAAGAACTCTAATTATATCACTGGTCTATAGGTTTCTTTTCTCTTAGTATCATCAATACATTTAGCTTTCTTATAGTTTTTTTTTTTTTTTTTCCTGTTATGACAGCCTGAATCTGTTGGTTAACAACAGAGGATTCCAGGAGATAGTTGTATCTATATAGTTTATCTGTCAAGGTATTAAGCAGTACTATCAGCTATCAGGCAATTTTTTAAAATTTTTTAAAAATTTTTTAAATGCTTTGCCCTGAAGATGCATCTGTTGCCCACAGATGGGCTTCTAAAATTCAACTGCAATTGCTCAAATCTGCAAAGAGTTAATAACATACATGTTGCACACAACAAATGTTATTTGCTAAAAACTAATGAGGTTCTTTGTCACTTCAGAATGGGAATGATCTTAATCTTTATTTTAAAACTGCCAGATGTAAAACATGCATGTTATTCCCTGCAGCAAGAGAAAGATGCAAGCTATGTATATCATGAATAATAAAGCTGTTTTGCGCTGGTAATTTAAAGCAGCTGGGAAGAAAAAGTCTAAAGGAAAAATGACCAGGTAAAATTCTCTGCGCAGCCTTAACTCTGATCTGCTAGGATGACATACTGTTACATCTCCTCAGACTTCAACTGCGAATCTTACATTCTGCACAAGAGGGATCAAATCACATGGAAGTTCAACAACTAAACCAGGCATCATACATCTACCCTGAAAAAGAATAACTGAAATAAAGTGCTTTTGAAAATTTTTTAAATTCTTGGGTTAACCAACCACTGAAGCAAAATATTGACCCTCCAGTGAATTTGCCGTATCATGATGATGCTCTCAGTTAATGATCTGAAGCAAATTTTGGAAGATCCCTCTAGCCAAACACAAGATCTGAGCTCAAAGAAATTGGCTAGTAACATGTGGCGAATCAGATCAGACAATCTAGTGGCTCCTTCTGGTCTTCAAGTCTGTAACCCTACCAAAACAATACTTAGTCATGGTCAAACTAAATGGCGAGACTTAAGGTTTTTTTTCCTCTCATATGTGTTAATTTCTTCATAGTAATTATAAAAAGCTTTAAGAAAATCAGGTTTTGCTGAGTACTCAAATGTTACACTTGGACTCTGGGAGGCCACTTGAGGAAGCATGTGATGTCAAGCTGTCTTTAGAGACCTTCAGTGTCAAACTACAGGTTTACCTGTCAGTAATGATGCTTTGGTTCCACCTAAGAAGGAAATGTATGCCAACACAGACCAAGATCAGTTCCAACCCCTGCTCCTGGCCTGCCTCAGTATATGAACTACAATGATAATGTATACTTTTCGCTTGAAACCTCTAAACGTACTCAGATTTATATTTACCATTACTCTGAGTGATAAGTGAAATATTTTCTATTCAATGTATTAGTATCACTGGCACTAGAAACTAGCTTCCAGTTGTCATCTCAGAAGAAAGGGCATTTTCTTAGAGTTTGTACCATATTAAGCATACTGAAAGGACTTGAAGTTCTCTATAAATTCATATGGGATGCTGCCAGTCAAGTTAGTCAAGTTCTTTCAAACTCTAGAGAGTGTACAGGTCCCATATAGCTATGAAATACTAACTGGAAAAAAGGAGGTTATTGAAAAATGTGAATGACTTCCCCTGAAGTTGTCTTTCTTAACTTCTTAAAAAATATTTTAATTACTTGGTGAAGTGGACAATTCTAGAACTTTGGACAAAAGAAGAAAATAAATGTGTGAGAAAGGTAGAGATTGTGTACAGTGACATTTTCCCAGAACTTATCTGACCAGCAGCTCCTGTAAGGGAGCTCAGAGTAAGAAAGGATTCCTCTAGCTTAGGTGGACAAAACACCGATTTCTTTCCTTTAGGAAATCTGTCACTAGTACAATGCAAGATAAATGAAAATTATGGCCATTGTTTAAATAACGGGATACACACAAATATCTAAACCTACCAGAGTTGTAGACAAATATGCCATGAAGTATTTCTTGTTTCTATTCAATACAACAGCAGTTTACGTGTAATAAATAAGATGGAGTGTAACTCGTTTCCTGAAATCACCACACTCCCAATTCCCACTCATTGAAAACTAGATGAAATATCAAGCACTGAATATCTCAAGATACAAAGAAAAGGTCAATTTGCTCTTCCATGTAAGTGTGGCAATGAAATATTGAATAGTCAGCCTGGCCTTTCACAAGGGAGAGAGCTGTTCCTGTGAGACATGTTACAGATCCTTTTGTGCATTCTTAAGAAAACTAAATCACAGCTGTCAGAGGTTGAAAACTTCAGCTAGGGAACTAATGTATTGCTAAGTGGACTGTTCATTTCTCCACAATGCTTGAACATGCATTAAAGCAAATTTCCATCTCATTTGCCCACCATTCAGCCCTCTCATAGCATGAGATTGACAGCTTTAGCCCCCAGTTATCAAGGGTAAAATAGATTTTCCACTGGAAAATAATGAAATATATTTTTAATACATTCTTACAAATTGTGATAATGGCTCAGGAAAGAAATCTTTAACAAAGAGCAAAATAACCAAAGACTAATTTAATTCATATAATTGGCATATACAGAGGGTAATATGCAGTTTCACTCTAACTTTAGATTAAGCTGAACTGAGCTGGAACCTGCCTTGTTTTCTTGCATATACACATGTTTTCTGTATAATATTAGTCAAATGAACAGCCAGTTTCTTTCCTTGATATAAATACATACACCAAAGAGAAAACTGGATGAGAAATAACATGTTTCCCAGAGATTACTTACCCCCCTACTTTATGGGGTTTTCTTCCAGAGGCTTTAAGCAGTTCCACAGCATTTTGACTTAAGAGCTCAGAAAAAGCTTATATAAATTCCTGCCTTATAACCCAGTCACAACTCAAAGAACTGATGATAAATGTATTTTTAGCTCATGCCTTTTCAGTAGTGCTGTAAGGCAGTTCTGCAATAAATGCATGAGATTAAAACATCTGAAATCTCACAGAATAACAATGCAGACAAACCTTACAGAAATGTTTCGCCTGCTGAGATATCCCTAAAAAAGCACAAAAGGGATGAAGTAGCCCAAAATCCTGATGCTTACTATAATACAACAATAATAATATGGTTTACAATACATGTAAACCATAGATTCACTGTTTCATTGAGCTAATCAACCATCATTATTTTCTGACAATTTTTAGGTAAAAAAGTATTTTTTCAAGCATTATAGTGTGGTTTGTTGGTGGCTTTTTATCGTCCTATGTAGTTAAAATTAGCTATTCAACATGAAAATATTTCTCTCAAAGAAGAAATATTACAAACTCATCTCAACTTGATGTGGTCATGCTGTTACCAGCTATGATTTCAGACCCAGTTAAATTTTATTCTCTGTTCCCTTCAGAAAGCTCAAATAACTCTGGCACAAGTAGATGGAGTTTACCTGTCCATGTATTGTAAAATGTGGATTTGTGCAAGTCTGAAATACAGCTGAAAGCTAAATGAAAACATCAGGAAAATTTCAAATATGTTATGTGTCACAGAGGTGATATATCATAATTGCCCTACCAGTGACATCTGACAAGGACCAAATTATTTCATTATCATTGAACTTAATGGACTTTAAAAGACTGTGGATCAACCTCATGAACTATGATGGCTGAAACCAGACAGATAATTTACATCTTTACTGATAAGTTTATTATTGTACGTCCTGACACGTAGTTTACTGCTTTTCAAGATGTGTTTACTTCTCTATAACAGTTTTCAAGCTGGAAGTCTAGTCCCACCTAATAAACACCAATCGATACGACAGAAAGCCATTATGACAGAATGACAAAGAATCTCTGCAACTATATCATTTCCATAAACTAAGGAACTATTTTTCTTTCACTTTGTTACATTGGATAATAACATAATTCTGTAACATTGAGTATCTCTGATCCAAGATTTGAATTTGCACAAGTACAAGAAAAAACTGTATTTTGGTATAACTATCTTCTACTTAGAACCTTACACAGCAAATGTATGGCCCTGCTCCTATTTGTTCACTATTCCACCCACTTATCCTCCCTCCTGCTCCTAATAGATTTTTTCTAATTATATGAAAGTGACGTGTACTTCGTTTTCCCACGGATAGAGAATCCGAGTTCATGGAAAATCCCCCAGAGCCTTTTCTCCTTCAATTATAAGGATCAGTCAATATGGTTTCTTTAGGGAAAAAAAATAATTACGTGCATTTTTGCTTCTATTAAAATAAATCTATTTATAGCAGTCTCCGGAGAATTGAGAGTTGATAACTGTATTGTTAGGGACAAATTATTTTATGAGTCCATCCCATAACATGGGAATTCTTTAAACATCGTTTCCACCAGGATGCTGAGCAACTGAAACAGAATATTCAGGAATTCAGGAAAGAGATGTGAAAGGGCACAGACAGCAGATCTTGCTTCCATTGCCAAAGCCTGGACAACTTGAATTCTGTCATCTGTTCATAGAGAAATATGAGACCCAAAAGCTGAAACTACAGACAAGTTCTCTACAGCAATAAGCTTCCCATGCAAAAAGAGAAAAAAAGGATTTGGAAAAAAATCTTTATGTTTAGTTGAAATATGCATAAAACTTACTGACTCATTACAGTAAATACAGGAATTAAAACAAGAACAATGTTAATGATAGAACTACACTCTTGCATGGGGATGATAGTATATGTAACACATGGATTCTGATTTTGAATCTTTGTTTCAAAATTTCCAAAAATTTAAGTATGACCTTTTAGAAAAAACTTTCAAAACCCATCAGTTTGAGCATTAGTTAACCATTAGGTAGCACACATATCCCAGAGCACAACGGGCAGCCGTAGTGTATTTTACCCCTTCAGTTAGCTAGTATCCCAGCACAACTCCTGCCACCACTCCCAAACAACACTCACAGTACTTAAATGGACAGCACGGTTTATGCTAAACCAGTATAATAGATTGTATTAGCACTTCTACATTAAGCTAGCATTTTCTCTTCAGAAAACTGAAATGCAATTTAAGAATTCTTTTAAGCAAGTAGTAAGATCTTAAAGCAGAAAAATCATCTTTGCAAGTTACAAAAGTAGCATGCCTTGTACTGAACAGGTGAATGCCTGGCTGTATAGCTGGTGTCATACTCAAGGTTTTGGCTTCTATGATCATGGATCTACCTGTGAAAAGCCAGGTTTGCTGGAAGCTGATGGGATTCACCTGACCAATGAGGCAAGAGCCTTTTTGCTATGGCATTAAGAACCAACAGGGAAACACTTGTGAAATGCTGCAGAAGAATCAGGGCTTGTCCTCTTAAAAGGTGACAGTCAACAGCCCAGCTAAGTGCCCCTACACCAATGCACACACCATGGATAACAAACAGGAGCTGGAAGCCATTGTGCAGTCAGAAAGCTGTGATCTAATAGATACTGCTGAATCACATCACTGGAACACTGCAATCGCTGGTTATGAACTGTTCAGAAGGGACTGGGAAGGAAGAAGGGGAGGAGGTTGCCCTCAAAGCCAAAAAGAAAAAAAAAAAAAGTGGATTAACTGCACAGAGCTGTGTTTGAAAAACAGCAATGAGCAGGTTGGGAGATCAACCAGTGGTGAAAAATCAGAGGTCAGGCCAACAAAGAAAACCTCATGGTTCATGTTCACTACAGGCTGCCCCATCAAAAGTATGCTGCTGAATCATTCCTACTTCAGCTACAAGTAGCATCATGCTTGCAGGCTCTGATCCTGCTGGGGGACTCCAGTCACCCTGAAATTACGCATTTTTACTTTTATTTGCTATGTAAAACTCTACGTCTATTTACTTCTTAGCTTTTAAATATTTTTTCACCCTGCATCATGTGTTAGTTTAAAAAACTTGAAAAAGATCTGAGTTGCTATAAACACTATCTTTCCTGAGCTCTTTATTACTATCCATTATTTCAAGCTCCGCTGTAGATGACACCTTTTTCAGATCATGGCTTCTCAAAAAAAGTTTGTCACAATCTTTTTGCATTAAAGAACAAAAACATAAAACCCAAAATAATGCAGACTGTACATCAACACCATTATCCACAATGTATTTTTAGGCTTTGGGGCCACCATCACCCCATAGCAGCACTTACTTAGCACTTTCCTGATTTGCATGTTGTAGAGAGTCTTGGGAGCTGAGGAGGTTGAGATTGTGTAAGTCTCTTCAAGTGTTATGAAATATAACCCTTTTGCCCTTGCATGAGGATTTCAACACAGATCTTCAAAATAATGAAGTCTGAAACTATGAAATATAGAATGGAGCAAAAGCAACTTTTCCATCTTCTGATCTGTAGCAGTTCTTTCACATTTGCTCTATGGTATTTCTTTCTCACCCCACTTCCAAAGGACTAGTTTTTTCCTAACACCTGCTCTCTTCCAAACAGCCCTCTTTTAACACTCCTTCTCCCATCAGTTCTGCAGAAAAACATTTCGGTTCCATAAAGAGTATCTATTTTCCTAATGTATACAAGAATCTCAGAAAAAGAATGAAAAAGTAGTATTTAGTTTGTTGATCCAAAACTTGAACAATAATGAAAAAATAGCACAAAAAGACTGCATAGTTGCTTTCTTTGAAGTCACAAGCAGAATGTGAGACTGATATAGCCTCAAATGCAGTCATGCCACAAAAATGTTAAAATAAAACTTTAGTACATAGCAGTATTCCAATGACTCAGAGTTACTCAAATGAGTGTCGTGGTTTAAGCCCAGCCGGCAACTTGGAACCACGCAGCCGCTCGCTCACTCCCCCCCCTTTTTCTTCCTCCCCCCGCTCCCGGAGGGATGGGGAGGCGAATCGAAGTAATGTAACTCCCACGGGTTGAGATAACAGCTCTCCAGTAACTAAGGTATAACACAAACCACTACTGCTACCAATAATAATGATAAGAGGAATAACAAGGGAAAAGGACACAACCGCTCACCACCCGCCGACCGATACCCAGCCCGACCCGAGCAGCGATCTGGGCCTTCCGGGTAACTCCCCCCAGTTTATATACTGGGCATGACGTGCTGTGGTATGGAATACCCCTTTGGCCAGTTTGGGTCAGGTGTCCTGTCTTTGCTTCCTCCTGGCTTCCCCTCCTCTCTGGCAAAGCATGAGACTGAGAAAGTCCTTGGTCGGAGTAAACATTACTGAGCAACAACTAAAAACATCGGTGTTATCAGCATTGTTCCCAGACTGAAAATCAAAAACACAGCACTGCACCAGCTACTAAGAAGGAGAAAAAATGACTGCTGTAGCTGAACCTAGGACAATGAGTTTGCTTCATATATAATACACCAACTTTTCTTCTGAAGTCACACCTTACCTTTGCTTCCATACTGTTCTGGTGGGAGGTCAAAAGGTACAGGAAAGTATGTTGCTGGATTATCACTTTCTGAAAGCATTTTTCCTTTCACATGAAAGTAACCTTTGTCCAATCCCTATAAAGGAAGGGATACATACAGAAGAAAGACTTAGTAGCTTCAGAGGGAAAAGACAAACCTAATCCACAATTGATTATTTCTCAGTAAATTATTTTAATAAACAAAATATTTTTCATTTATTATTGAGATTAGACTTCCCTGTCTTAACAGCTCAGCTTCTCTCATTATTACTATTTCAGGCTCTTCTAACATTCACTGGCTTGGCCCCACAGGTGGGTCCACAATAGATATACTCTACCTTCTCAGTCCCTTACACGTATACTAATCTGTTTCCACATTCACTAGGTAAACACACCATGGCCTTGCTTGTGTAAGCACTTCTATCTACATTGTCTAAGGTCTTTGCAATAGGCTGCCATATCAGCAGCATACCTCAATACAAGACGTTGCTGCTTTTGCATAAATGCTTACAGACACTGAAATAAAATTTTAATTATTAAACAAAACACCTCTAGCATTTAATATTTAACTAAAGGGAAACGCTTTTAAAATTTTCTCTTTGCCGTTCAGTTTCATCCAGACTCCATTAGAAGTTCAGTGTGCTTCATGAACTGAATTTAAATTCAACTTCTGATACAGAAACAAGTTTTCCAACATGTGCTTTTCAGATGTTTTTGATAACACTAGCCATATACACTATGACTTTAATGAAGATTTGTAACTGCTTGCATAGAAGTTTCAAAGACAACACTCACATTAGAATAACAGTGGATTTCAAACAAGATTAAGGACTACAAAAAAACTATAATACAAGAGCAGATCGATTTAAAGTGATTCAAGTAACTTTGGTAGATGATATTGCTTAGTCATTTCTCCAGAGAAATTGGATCCCATTCATAGATTATAATGAGTTATACAAAAGCAAATCTCTAATACTGAGATTTCCAATAGCCTATTGTCAATCAAGTATAATTTGATTAGAATAGATTAAAAGTTTAAAGGATATCAATCTTTTATTAGTTATTTCTAAGACACTACTGAACAACTGGATTTTTCTTCCTAAAAAAATCCTGGAATAGTTTGGGTGGGAAGTGACCTTTAAGGGTCATCTAGTCCAACCCTCAGCAATGAGCAGGTACATCTTCAACTAGACCAGGTTGCTCAGAGCCCTCACCAACCTGACCTTGAATGTTCCAAGTGTACTCAATGGGTAACATGTTCCAGTATTTCACCACCCCCATAGTAGAGAATTTCTTCCTTAATCTAGTCTGAATCTAGCCTCTTTTAGTTTAAAACCATTCCCCCTTGTCCTATGACTACATGCCCTTGTAAAGGTCCCTCTCCAGCTTTCTTGGAGGCCCTCTTTAAGTACTGAAAGGCTGCTATAAAGCCTTCTCTTCTCCAGGCTGAACCCAGCTCTCTCAGCCTCTCATAAGAGAGGTGCTCCAGCCCCCTGATCACCTTCATGGCCTTCCTCCAGAGCTGCTCCAACCTGTCCATGTTGTTCTTGTGTTGGGGGCCCCAGAGCTGAATGCAGTGCTTCAAGTAAGGTCTTATGAGAGCAGAGTAGAGGGGCACGATCACCTCCTTTGACCTGCTGGTCACACTCCTTTTGATGCAGCCCAGCAGCACAGTTGGCTTTCTAGGCTGCAAGCTCACACTGCTGGCTCATGTCCAAACATTAATGTATACATTATCCAAGCTGTAGAAGCCATCAGTTCAAGTTTTACTGGATTACTGTTTTGTGATAGTACAAGCACAATTCTTAATTACCACTAAACAATCCCATATAATTCAAATATACATACTGGCTGAATTTTTAGTCCCATCTATATGCAATACTTTTACAATACTGTAAGTTCTTCCTGGCTGAAGTTTTACTTCATCAAATGCTAGCATTTTAAGTTAGAAGCAGCATTATTATTCTTAAGATGACATTTAAATTGCAAAATAAAATGGCTTGTATGAGGCTTGACTGCCCCAAGCACCTGTAAGCTTCTCTCACCTTCTACATGCAGCTGTAAGAGAAATGTGGAATGTCAGAGAAGGCTTCTCTGCTACATTGTGAGTTGGTTCCTATTTTACAATGAATTTCATATGCAGCCTCTTCAAGAGCACCCAAGTTACACACCTGTTGCCTGGTACCATCCGAGTTTAAAATCTGTATAACCATAGCTATCAAATCAGTGTAGAACACCTCCTACATAGGCGTCTACGTACATACATAACAATCTCAGTTTAAATCCAGTACCAAGAACTATGCCGCATGTATTCCATTCCAGTTCGTAGCAGGGGGTGCTTTTCACACATGAAAGAAAAAAGCACCACTTATAGTATATTTTAATCTCATTTTCTTTCCTGTTACCCATCTTTTTTTCAACCCAGTAATGTTTTTGTTTCTGCTTCATTTCTTTTACCCTCTGTGCCCTGTTAATTACTTCAGTGTTTCTTCCCAGGCATTTTACTTCTTTTTCTTGTTCTACACCTTTGCCTTCCTCTTCCTTGCTCTTCCTCAGTAGTCACCCATTATATTTCCTCTCCTCTGAGAGTCTTCTTTCTTCTCTCATGCTGTCTTTCCACTCCACTGGACTCCATCAGTTGATCCTAAGTTGCTTTATTTGTCCATCAGAATCTAACCTGCAGAGATCTTCCATTCAGGAAATGCTAACCTAAGAAAAGATACTTAGTTTTCCTCAAGACACTGTGGAGTAAGAGTCTGGGTTATGGAATAATTTTTTTAAACAAGACTCTCTGAGGAGATTCACATGCTTTTAAAAATAAATCTCACGTGTCTATCTTCACACAGAAGTTGAAATAAGTCACACATTTTGTCTGTTTTAAGCATTTCCTGGATGTCGGCAACTCTCATTGCTACTTCTAAAATAGAAACCAGCAGGATCTTGCCTGAAAAAATTTTCCTCCCTTGTAAGTTTTCCTCAGCCATATTCTATTATTTTGTCCCCTCTCCAACTATATTGTGTTCTTTGACTGCTGCTCACAGCAATATATTTTGAAGGGTCGAGATACATTTCTCAGTTGGGAAAGCATTTTTTCTTTTTGTACTTATGAAATTTTATAGTACATTAGCAGGCATTGGGAGAATGACTGGAAAAGTAGAATAGCTTCAAAATTCTGCTTTCCAGCCCTTCCCCCTCCCCAAACATAAGGCAGATTGCAGACTATGAAAAAAAAAAATCACATAAGAAATCCTATTCAAGTGCAAAATCACATTGATATCACTACAGTATTTTGAAGCAGGACACATCTGGTTATTCCACTGGATGATTATGAGACTACTCTTTCCCATGCCAGTAAACAGAAAAAAACCCCACCAAACTATTTTTAGGTCTGTTTTTACCCCAAAACTATTTTTAGCCCAGCAAAACTATTTAAAAACTCACTAGTTTTGGCAGGAAAGAATTAAGGATGCATACAAACTTTATAGTAACCATGCTTCTCTGGCCAGAATACACAATGAAATCCTTCCTCAATATTGACATGCATTTATGCAAAACAAAGCTTTACTCAGCTGTACCAGAACATTTCTAAGTAGCCAAAAGAAGTGAGAAATTCAGGTCCCTAAAGTTGTCAAACCACAACCAAGTACCACACATCCACTCGCTCACTCTTCCCCCTCTCTGCCCACTGGTGTGGTTGAGAGAATTTCGAAGTGGTAAAACCTGTGGGTTGAGATAAGAACAGTTTAATAACTGAAGTGAAATATAGCAATAATAAAAAATAGGAATAAACCCCAGTGATAAAAAAAAGGAACACACAATACACTTGCTCACTACACACCAACCGAAACCCAACCTGATGCGGGCAGCGATCTGGGCCTTCTGGGTAACTCACCCCAGTTGATATACTGAGCATGACGTGCTCATATGACAAACCCTTTTGGCCAGTTTGGGTCAGGTGTCCTGTCTCTGCTTCCTCCAGGCTTCTTGTGCCCTTCCTCACTGGCAGAGCATGAGACTGAGAAACTCCTTGATCGGGGCAAGTGGTACCGAGCAACAACGAAAACATTGGTGTGTTATCAGCACTGCCCTCAGACTAAAGCCAAAACCAGCTACTGGGAAGAAAATTACATCTATCCCAGCTGAAAACAGGACAAAACCCAAAATTCCTTGGCTTTGAAAAATGCGTTTCTGGGTGTCTTTACTGCTGGAGTTTGAAAACCCTGCAGCAGTTCTGTGACTAGTAAAAGCAAGGCTTAACATCCTAAAGCGCACATATAAAATCTTGGTTTACCTACACTGTATTTATTTCCCCACACCCACTCTATTTCATACAGAATAGAAGATTTCATCTGAAACTAGATAAACTAAAGAAGAAAGTGGTACTACATTACTTTGGGAGTTAATGTTACAGTCAAACAGCTTAACCTACTTGATTTTGGCTCTGGTCTAAGTTGAGCTATGACTGAAGGTGCTTGGTTCAGTTGTTTGAACTCAGCAAAAATTTACGCAATTCAGTTCTGATGATCAGACACACACACATAATGGCTCGCTGCTCTCTAATGAAGATGCAGCTCACTCATCTCCACAGGCAACTATAAAAGGATATACTACTCATTACCACTGAGTATTCACCAAATAGTATTTCAGATTCTGCAACACTGTGTTAGTTGTCTGTGACCGATTATCTAGATATAATTGTATCATCTGATAGCACTTGGTAGGCAGTCATGGGTAAGTTCTCAGTTTAACAACAACTACTATATTTCTCTGTATTTTTATTTCCAAAGCTGACTGGCTAGTACCATATTCTTCAACAGACCTTTCAGAAGATTTAAGTATTCCACAAACTTATATACTATTTTACAAGCTCAATTTCTCTTAGAACTTTATCAGGCATGGAAGCCTGACAGTTCCAGGATTTAAAAAATAAAAAAAAAAATAATTATGCAACATGCTTCCCAGAACTCCATACTGTTACTTGACAGGGTGCTCTCACCATTTTACATCTTAAAGATGTAATTTATTTCAGCCTCTGGAAAGGAATCCCCAGCAGCTGAAAGAGCAAGCTGAACCCGAGTGAGAATAGAGATGTAGGAGGTGAGAAACAGAAATGGAGACAGAAAGGGAAATGCAGTTCAAACACAGGACACAATCTTTTTTTATGAACATTATTTTTTAATCAAGAGAAGCTTGTGATCTAATGTCAGCATCAGCTGACTTTTCCCTAGACACTAAAACTGTAAGTGGTAACAGCTGCTGCTACATTGAGAACAACCATTCAACATACTTTAAGAGTCTGAGAGGCCAAGACCCAAAGTCAAAGCGTAAGTTCTGGAAGCATTTTAAAAACCAGATGAAAACTGGCAGTCAACAGACGGCAAGTGAGGAATGATCCACTTCCAAATTTGTATTCAGCAGAAAATATAAGGTACAAACCGCAGAGTTCATGGAGTTTTTAAGATTGGGAATATTAAGTGTGTGCTATCCAAATCCACCAGGGTACTGTAGCCAATTGTCTAAGGCACTTGGATTAAGGCTTTAGTCTCTTTGTGACCATGGGTTCAAATTGCACAGCTGCCAGGAATCTTTTTATGGTTGGACTCTATGACCTTAAAGGTCTTTTCCAACCTAACCTGTTCTGTGATTCTACAGGTCTTACCATCTACCAGAATAAGTGCCATTAGCTTTGTGATCAAGCCGCATGAAACAACCTAAAGAAACAGAACTATCAGAAATTGGCAGTATTAAGTTGGCATTCTAATAGCCAGAACATACAGAGTCTCTTGAGGCCGAGGAATGCTCAGTCATGTCTCAAAGCATTTAATCTTGTTTGTATTCTGTATATTTTTAATTGCAAATGAAATCAGCCAAAACCAGGATACTTTAGAAAATTTCTTTTCTACAAGTGTCAGTCTATTCCTAGTTCATCATTATCTTCACCTAAGACTA
Source organism: Nestor notabilis (assembly GCF_000696875.1). Classification (NCBI taxonomy): domain Eukaryota; kingdom Metazoa; phylum Chordata; class Aves; order Psittaciformes; family Psittacidae; genus Nestor; species Nestor notabilis. Next base: position 26,749 of record NW_009921530.1, on the reverse strand, counting down.
CTCTGCCAGATAGAATGTTAAAGCCACACTGAACCAACAAAAGTCTTGACAAACAGACTAAGAAACTTTCTATGCAGACTGAACTGCAGGGTACATTCCTGAAATAGATTCACCAGCTAAGCGCTGCAACTTGAATATCAGGTAACTGCATGTACATAAAACAAGTATTAATATTTGTCTCTGACTACCTCCTTGTTATCAGGTATTATCAGGTACTTCCCAGTGAAGAAAGGAAAGGCAGCTGCAGTCCTTGTCCCCTCTTTGCTCCTATATACACCACACCATGTGATTACTGTCAGTTTTCACAATTATCAATATTTAGGAAACCGGGAAGAACTAAGCATTCTCTTCCAAAATAGATAGTTAAATATTCTTCCAAGTTTTAGATGAGCTTCACCTAAGCTGTCTTCTGAGAGGTCTGAAATTCAAACATAAGACTCTCACGCACACTGGCAGATTTTAGTACAGCTGCCTGTACAGGAGCATGTGTTTGTGTGCTTTCTGTATTTATACAAGACAATAGTTGTGAGGGCTGTCAAGAAAGTATTGTACTTGCACAAAGCATCTTTATATTGCATACATTTTAATTACACTATTCAACAAAAAAAAAAAATCAAATAAACTTTACCACAAAATGTGTTATATGCAAATTATGGGTTCTCATGTGCACACATTTCTGCCAATTCTGGATGAACAACTTTCTCATTCACTTGCTGAATAAGCATTAGAGGCTAACCTATTAACATACCACTTTGCAAAAAGCACAGCAGGTCAAACAGACTCAGTGAGTAAGGAGAATCTTAAGAACATCATTGTGTCACAGATTCATATCTGGATCCGTTTCTCCAGATTTATACTTGCATCACATGTTCACCTTCATCCCTTTACTCACTATCCTCCCAACCCAAATGCTACAGAAGAAAACAGAAAGGAGAGAAAAGCAGTAAGAACAACCAATCTCTACCCTACAAGCAACTGAGCAGGCTAAGGGTTCTTCAGCCTACCAAAAGATAAAGGTCTATAGAAAGAGTAGTATGGGAGAGGTGAATAGGGATCCCACAGTTACTACATCTTTCAATGCAAGCAGGGGAAAACCATGAAATAAAACTAATTTTCAGAACTCCGTACTTCATGTAACATTGTTCAGTTGTGGAACTCAGCCAAAAGTTTACAGGCATTTAAGAGAAGACAAGAGATGCTAACAGATGAGGCCTTTAAGTCAAGACATCTTCAGGGATAAAGAACATGCCTGACCATTATATTCTTCCACAAGTATCTGCTGTTGGCCACTGAGAGCTATGTGATGTTCCTTTGATAAGACAAAACAAAACCTTCTGGTCCCATAACAGTGGCTACTTTAAAGTGACCACCGTGACAAAACCTGAAAGATCTGGGGGCTTGGCTCTACAATCTATAGTGCACAATACAACTTCCTCAGCCAGGTCCTAGCCACTGACACATGTAATTTACATGTATTTATGAAAATACATACAAAACTTCACTGATTGGTCTTCTCCACAGGCTCTGGTTCCAAAAATAGGCCAAAACGTTATCTCAATGTGATCCTACACTCACCTCCTTGCTTTCTGACCCCTTGAACTTGCCCTTCTTACCTTCTTCCTTGCATTAGTACTCAACATGATCCTGCTAAGCTGGCTCATGGAACAACACTGTAAATTTGAGCAATTCTTGGCCAGTCTGAGCTGGTTTAAAGCACAAGGAATCCACTGAGCGCTAGTGCCAGTACAAGTAGGGAGTGACAGCAGCCTTCGACAGGCTGCTATCGTGGTAGGGAGTGGTGATTTGTGTGTTGTTTCAGGTGTAAGTGAAAATCTTTCAGATTGCTTAGATCTGAAACAGGTATGACGACTCTTGGCAAAAAGACTAACTCAATTATTCCTGATTTTCTACCCATTTGAAGCATATTTTCCAAAACTAACAATGCATGGAAAAGCCAGAGCAGGGATATTCAAGTTATGTAAAGTGAGTATGCAATCTGGTGATCAGTTATGTTCATACCAAAAGCTTCATTCACTACAAGCAATCATACCAGTACCATATGTAAATTTGTTGCTTCGCAGCATCTGGAAATAACAGTAGCCAACTTCTTAGAACATTTTTTTGTCCCTTAAGGTCAGTTGCTGTTAAAAGTCAAATCTGTTTGTACTGTTCTTTTGCCCAGCACTTCATTATTCTGTTATTATTAGTTGTTTACACAAATGATGTTGACCTTTTTCTCTTTTTAGAGTGCAGTGATATCAAAACTAATGCATCCCACCACAGGAAGTTGTAGGATTTTTCTTGTTTTGGTCTGATCAATGTATTTTCGTTAAAGGTCTTGTTCCACATAAACCATGCTGAAGAACAATGACTGAGATGGTCTCTAAGGTTCACAGACTCAGAGACCACATTACTACATAAACTCCTTAATAAATACCAAAAGTGAGATACAGGAGTTCTTTAGTTACAACCCGAAACCAATCTTAATATTGCAATCTTAGGAGACCACAATTATACAGTTAAAGTAAACATTTTTACAATGTCATACTAGTAAATGTTCATTTGGGAGTACATTACTAATCAACATAAATTACAAGACATTATCTGAACATCCATGAACATTATCTAGGAAAGGTGTATTCTTCATCAGGAAAAATATTTCTAAAGACTTTTAGTATATAAATGCTTTTTCAGATAAACTTGCAATTTCTTCTCTGGAAAATAAGGATTTTCACACAGGGCAGTCTGAATGATTTCTGATCACAGATTAACTACTGTTGATAACATTTCTGTACCAGTAGGTTCACCAGGAAGAAGGCAGGAACAAGAAATTCACATCTCCCCACTATCAGGCAGTAGATCTAAATAAGACAAAAAATAACCTTAAAGGGAAGCTTTTTTTCTTAAACACAATGCACAATTAAATCATGGGACTCACTACCACAGGATTCTGTAGAGGGCTAAAAACCAGCAAGTGTAGTTCAATAACGAACTTAATGTGTTAAGAGAATAATCCGAGTTGTGGCTACTTAACCATCATGGTCTGGAAAACCTTAAAAAGAAAAATCAGATGGAACATACACTAAAAAGATCACACACACTGCTTATTGTGCTAATCCCCATGGCATCTGCTACGACTGAACTAAGACTAGACTACAAGGTAGATGGACCTTAGTTACCACAAAAAGGTTTCACGTCTCCTGATCCTCCACACACTAGAAGTTATTTCAGGTCAAACTTGTCTTCTACAGACTGAGCTGCTGTCACGTAGGTTTAGAAGATACAATGCTTCAGCTTTTGAACAGCCTGTTATAAAGACATTCTTAAATTTGCACCAGAGATTTTACCAGACGCATAAGAAAAGTTGTCTTCAATGCAGAAAGTTTTGAGAAGAGACAGTCACATGGCTTTGCAAATGCATTTCAGGGAAAGAACAACAACAATCAATGTAACATTAGGAATTGTTTTCAAGTTACAATCTATACGCATCACTTCAATGTGAATATGCACTCGCAGCCTAGTTTTAAGAAGCACAAAAGATGGCATTGGTTCATCCTTTCCACCAGCTTTTAGTATATTTTACAATTTAAAATATTATTGCCTTTCAGGAACATGACAAAAGTCACTTTAATACCAAATCCATACTTGCTGTGTAGGAAAACAGACTGTTTCTACTTTATAAAGACTACCTTGTGCAACTCCACTTGCTATTAGCTTTCTAACCTGGAAACACAGAACCTGGTAAGTAGATTTAGTCACATTAGCATTCATCAGTATTTGCAGATTCTCGGTATATCCCAGGATTTGTACTTGAACTATGAACTTACAAATGCTGAAGGCAAGAAAAGGACTCCAAGTTCATAAGAGCGGATCATCAGTTGGGTGCCATTTTTCTCCAGAGCTCCCCAAGCTGCTTTAGATAGGTTAGCACTGCAAGGAGAAAGCAAGCACTTCAGTAAGACAATCTTCACAGAAGCAAATGTTCCTGTATCACAGCTGTAGCAATACACTTCTAGCAGGAGAGCTTCACTTCTACCAGAAGAGTCTTTTCCGTAGAAAGTAATTTTGGTGTTATTACTTATCGCTATTTTTACAGCACAGTGGGAACAGCAGAAGCATACTTGTACAACACATGTGGATAATTATACAATCCTACTTGTGTCATACAGATCTACAAGACTAATTCAGCTTCTTGAATGTTCTCTGCATCTTCTTTCTTCAGAAAAGAACTTGGTATTAGTAAATAGCTTCAGTTTGATGACGTAGGAAGAATAAAGGCCAGTTCAATTATGACTAGTTTCATTACAATACGTTAAGTACAGAGCATTTTTGCAAGTGTTAAACTATCTCTCATTCCTAGCATTTTTTCTTTGATATATTTATGAAGATAAGTATTTATTAGACAGGTATTTTTATACAGCTTTCAGCACCATGTTATAGTTAATGCTTCCTCAGTAATCTGCTGTGAAGTAGACCAAATTGAGAGTCAAACAGTAAGCGCAATTCTGTTGTCAAAATCTACTTCTACAGCAAAATGCAAAGCTTAAACATTACTTTTTAACTGATATACTGGATGCTTTTTGATACTACCAAATGGTGGAATAAGAAACATGGGAGGGGGGGGAGCAACCATGAATTTCTGTATTAGGTGGACCAAGCATCACATTTCAATGACTTAAATCCTTTAAAAAGCACCTCAATCACTACTGCTATTACAGACAACAGTACCAATGAGTGATGAAAGTTAGACAGCAAGAATATAAAGAGGATAAAAGATTAAAGTGACTGAGAATGTAAGAGTAAGGATATAAAGATCAAAATCCACAATATATAGGGTTGCACAAAGATCAGTTTTGGCAAAGCTGAAACGTGTAGTTTTCATTAACAGTAAGACAGTCTCCCCACATGTCAAGAAATTTCTTGCTCCCTCTTTTGGCTTCTTTAAGAACCAAGCAATAGAAATACAAAGCTAGGCTTCACTAGACTGCTGAACAGCTCAATCTGACGAAAGGTCAGATTCCAACTGCTAGCTATCTACATGTTTTGTAACGATAAGGCAGCACAAGGATAAATTTCAACTTAATCCACATCTATTTTTACAAACCTGCACATTCATGTAGTGCATGTTAAAGAAACTTAACCCAAGATTTAAAAATACTTATCACTTCAGCTGATGCTGAAGCCTGAAATTGGCAGTTACAGCTCAGATAAGATTATGGTGTGACTGTAAACAGTTCCATAACAAAATCACTCCAACCGGCAGCCCCCAAAGGGGCAATGCAATAAAGAAACATTAAATACAGACAAAAATTCCTATCACTACTTACTGTCTTGTGAGGATTACAGGAGTAACCCACCTGGGCCTACAATTAACAAGAATTTTGTATGTGACTAAGTGAGAGTGCATGGTTGTCATTTACCTTGTAACTAAGAACCATGCAATCTTCTGGAAGTCAGGAGAAGATCTCATGTATGTCTTAATGTGAGGCATAGCTTGACTTCGACCTGAGACTTCGGCTGACCATTTGCTAGAAAAGAAAAGGAATTCTTTTCATATACAGCTTTATTTTGAGGTCTACAAAAACATATTCATACTACAGTAACATATTGTCAGTAATACTACCCTATACTTGTCACATTTAATAGTCATTTCCCTTACAGAAATGCTGAAAACACTATAACTGAATTTTTAATCCTGAAATCCAGCCTTACTAGTAGTCAGAAGGGCAGGATTTTCTTTCTCTACAAAGAAATCAGACAGATAATTCTCCTCAGTATATCAGGCTCTCCTAACAAGCTTTTCCATTCCTCCACTCCAGCTAGCACACAAGAAACCAAGTCCAAACTTCCAGCCAGTATTTCTTTTTTTGAAGACTATCATGCCTTTAAGCAAAGGAACTTGGCACCAAATTAAACCTTACAAAATTCTTGAAACTTACTACAATTCATTATCATGAAGTAGAGGAAAGGAGCAACTGATAGATTGTTCATACTACCCCTCTCCTCTTCCCTTTTCTGTGCCTCTAAGCCACTAATATTTGAGGGCTTAGTAGAGAAGAGGTCATATCTATGTGTATATATAAAAACTAGTTTAAAACAACAAGCCATTGCTGGGGTAATTCAGCATCAACATTACAGAACTAAACTGTAAACAAGCATCAAATATATGCACATAATTGAAGGTATATAATCACAGTATTTAGAAGCACTTTCCACTCTCAGCTTAGTCTTCACACACAAGCAGGAAGAAGGCTTCTAAATACACATCTTCATACACTTTTCTTTCCTCAGTATGAACATAATAGGCTCTGATTTTGGTTGTCACAATCTTACTTCCCTAATTTAGCATTCTTATAAAAGGCAGATAAAGAATCAATCAGCTCTGAAAAATCTCATTTAAATGTTCATTTAAAAGCCTGATAAGACTGAAGTGGAAGGGCTGGAATTATTTACCAAAGTTGACTTTCAGGACTAACTTGCACATGAGTTAAGTCAAGAGGTTTTGCAGTTCAGGGGTCAAGACCTACTTGAACAACCCTATACTGTGATAGAAGAAAGAAAACTATTTCTGAGAAATGGTCCTGTATTCTTGAAGGGCAAGACCTTAAACATTGTATGTACATTTGGAGCAGACAGACATCTTTAGATTTTGATGCAAGCCACACTGAAATCTGTTTCTGAAGACTAGACCAAGATACATACAATATAGAAACAGCCAACCAAACTTACAGAATTCTCACTTTCCATATTGTAAAACTGTAAGGCTATACAGAGTCAACAATTCTTGTTAATAGCTTTTATCTTACAACTGACAGTTTAGGCAAACATAAATTTAAGGCACAAAAATAATTAAGTAACTCCAGTCATATTACAGGAATGAAAACCAGGAAAAACAGAATTGGGAATCAAAGACTGATTTTCTTTAGATCTCACTGCCTTACTCAAGGACAAACTGGTTTAGCATGAGTATTACTGATTTTCTTCTATTTACTAACCACAGTAATCTAATTGCAGTTAGTTTCAATTACAAGTGATTGAAACTGGTATTCCAGAAAGTTAAAATCAGAAAGGGAAGCACATATTTTGGCCATATTTTCTCTAATAGGATGGCATAAATAGGTAAGGACAAAAAGTGACTATGTTCTCTGATCATGATTGGTTTGTTCGGGTTTTTTTAGTGTGTTGCAGGTTTGGGTTTTTTTTTGGTTGGTTGATTTTTGGTTTAGGGTTTACTTTTTTAAAAATAGTAATTATTTTACAGAAAAACTCAGATGATTTTGGCAAAAGCACTATTAGCAAAGAAGTATTTAAGAAATGTTTTCTCTTCAACCTAAAAGTCAGCTTACCCTGAAGACTGCATAATGGAATGACAAGCCAAAAGAACTGGAAGCAGTTTCAGATGGGTACAACATCTCATTTAATCTGTCCTTAATACAGCTAAATTTCAGCCTCACCATGGAATTTTCCTGGCATAATTTAGAACATAAAAAAGCCAAAACAGATTACAAAAAAGCTTCAAGTAAAATACAAAAGCAGTTGCTTTGCATAGCAAAGATGAAAGCATATGCCAATAAAACAATATCAGGACGCTACTAGTCAATTTGATTTAACACATTTTAAGCTGTAAACAGCTTAAAAGCTTGTCATCAGAATGTAGCCGGCAGAGGATGTACACAGGACTGATCTCACCTTGCAGTAAACTTCAGGCACATTCAATCTCGGAGATAAACATGGTAACATGAAACTAGCTTTGAGAAATCTTATGGAGCAGAATCACAGCTTGAAGTAGTTACTTTTTTGATAGTCAGAGGTCATGGTACCATGTAAACTAAAAGCTCAAGTGTGGGGTAAGGAAAAGGCATATTATCAGAATTTGAACAGTAAACTTGAAAGCCTTTTTGCTGGGGCTTTTTTTTTTTTAGTTATTTTTACACTCCTAGGACTAGAACTCCTTATCACTCATACAACTTAATTTAGACTTTAAATCCCTAATGCTGATATTTTATCAGTAATTTGCTGCTACTCCCAGTCTTCTGTGCCATTCAAATCAGCAGCCTTTCTTTATTCTTTTTAATTACATAGCCTCTAGTGTGATGACTAGGTGCACTGAATTGAAGAGGTAATCTACTTTCTAACTCTTACAACAGCTTTTGCCCCTTCCATCCCTCCATTTTTCCAACAGTATTTTTGAAGGGTGGGGGAAGAGAAGAAAAATGTTCTCTACCACTAGTAAGGTATCTTGTGCAATACAGAAGACACATTGTCCACACTTGCACTGCACTACACTACAAATGTGAATGCTTACAAGTTGTTGCTTTTATATTTATTCAACCACTTGCAAAATTTCAGAAATATGGTTTTAAGTGTTTGACAAATATTTCTTTTAGTCTGTGATGAATTTTTGAGTTTGAAAAGGAGACTACACTGCAATCACAGTGCATTTAGCTGGAAGACACATAACAAGTATTAATTGCCACTAGTGCCTGATATTCCTTGCACAAATGAGGTACATGAGCAGACACAGGCACCTTTACAAATGGAGCTATTGAGAAAGGGAAGCCAAATAATCCTAACATCCTGAAAATTCACAGTGCAGACACACTCAACCATAATTAAAGCCAGAAATAACTCATTTTCTACAACATCACCTCTTCCATCACTCAGTTCTTACTTCAAAAAGCAAATAGGCTTTCCATCTCGAGATACTGGCAACAAGGCTTGAGCATAGTTAAAACAACTCACACCATTAGTCTTGACCATAAAAGAACAACAAGTCCCCTGTGTAAATGCTCTGTATCTCTCACTTATGACATCAGGGGAAAAACACTGTAGTTCTTCAAACTGAGAAGAAAGATGTCTTCAAAACTCTACAGGCCTAAAGAGCACAAAGCTCTAACACAACTATGATTATGGACTTGTCAACAGCAAGCAAAAAAACTCTTTTCAAACCATCTTCTTCCATTCTTTCAAAAGAGAAATACAACAAAGTAACTGCACAAACATAAGGTGCATGGTATTAAAAGCCAACCAATTAAAATAAGTATTAAAATACAATTGTTTATGTACTGTTAAAACTAGTCAACTGTTTCAAAAGCATCAATTAACAGAAATCATTAAGCATCTCTCCTTATCGATCAGTAACACTGAATGCTGAAAGGAAAACACCAGCAACCCTATCAGAGAAACAACTGAGCAAATTAAACCATTTACACAGTAGTTAATCTAACAAAGCAGTCTAGTAATTATTCGCTATGACCAGAAAAATGAAATCAATATTAAGTTTTAGTTTAGTTGCCTTATTCTTTTGAGAAATTACAATTCAGAGCTGCATTACAGGTTAAATACACTCAACTGGCAGAAGACACAGAAAAGCAGACCACAGACATAAAAATTGTATGCCTGGGGCAGAGGTTCTACCTCTTTAGGTGAGACTATAGGACTCCATTTACCAACCCCATTAAAATCTCTCGCTACTTGTAAAAAGGATCTATTCCCTCTCCTTTAAGTATAGAAGTATTTCTCTCCTTTCAACTCTGGTAGGATCCTTGGTTTCTTGTTGGTTTTGTATTGTTTTCCAGCAAGGTAAATACAAATTCCTCTAACCCCTCTACTGCCCAAAGCTTTGCTTTATGGCAAGTCTTTAGAAGAGCTCATCATATATTTAATCTATTGAAACAGGACCTACCATTTTCTATGTCTCTTGGGTTACCACACATAAGAAGCCAATGTGTATCATCTGCTCTACAGCAACAGTTTACATGCAGGCCCTCCTCAAGGAAGCGTCCTGTATTACTGCAGGGTAAGAATATGCATCTGGGTGGCCACTACAGAGCAATTATGCAGGGTCAATTGTCACTGGCAAGCAAGTTGCCAGATGAATTTAAATCAGCCCTTTTGTCACCACAGCAGGACCATAGTATGCCCAATGAGACAAGTATGTGAGTATTTTCTCACTGAACAGGAATAAATCAATGGCTAATGTCATAGAATCATAGAATAGTTAGGGTTGGAAAGGACCACTCCGTGCACTAAAGAGACTAACTAAAAAGAAAGTTGTATTTTTCTTCCAATAATAGTACTCTCATAAGATATATGCTTATAGAAACTGAACTAAAACTGCACAAACGCCCCAGTTTTACAATCTCCTCTTTTTGAATCATGACTGAACAATCTCAAAAGGTGCCTATAGCTTTCTTCCCTCCCTAAATATGCTCAGAGGGCACACTTCAAAGGCAGGAGAGACAAAGCCTCATATGCTTTCTGTTCCAGTTCCATTCCTTGGACATCGACCAGCAAGACTCACAGCAGCAATCATGTTCACTCTGGAATGGAGGAAGCTCTCTGAAACTAGACACTACATTCTCAGCCCTCTGAATACATCTACACACACATACACAACTTCACACACTTATATGGGTAAAGTATCCTACCAGAGCAACTTTCACCTGGAAGAGTTAAACTAGTGAAAAAGAGGGGAAGCTATGGTCTTGTAAGATGTTACCAGATTATTTTTATTTTTAATCTGTGCAAAACAAGTTTTCCCATTGTTCTCAAAACACACAAGTTTTTAAAGCTTCAGCCTGGGGGAGAAATCTAACATGGAATTTGGCAAAATCAGTAGCAGGGGAAAATAGAAGTTCTTAATATAAAACGTCAGGCACCTTTAACAAAAGATATTACCACAAATAAAAATTTTTGCAGCAGGACTGCTGCACTCAAGAAAGCCCTCCTAACCCTGCTGTGGCACAGCTGAAATCCTGTCAGTACTGCAGCACAGTGGGAAAGTGAAATAAAACTGTAAATTTAAAAAAAAAAACAAAAAACAAAAAAAAAAAAAAAAACCAAAGAAAAAAAGAGAGGAAAAGAGTAACATTATTCCAGTTCAGAGACAGAAAACTTAAAAGGAAGTTTACAGAATCAAAAATCTGGTAGTGTCCTCCATTAGCAAGCGTCTCATATAACTATTAATAGGTAAGTAGCACATTTGAAGGTAAGCCCTTGCTTTTAACACCTGAACATTACAGCATCCCAAGTTTAAACATACAGTCTAAGAAAAAAAAAAAACAACACAACAAACAAACAAAACAACCAACAAAGAATTGAGTTCTACTTACTGAAAATAGGAATGCAACCACAGCTGTTTCTGTGCTGTCTGTATACTGTACGGAAGTGAGCCACCAGCTTCAGGAAAAAATAGAACATGTACATTTGTTTTCTGAAAGACATTCTAAAAGCAGCAAGAATCTTGGGGAGTAAGCGATTTGTACTATCCTCATGACTTATCAGAAAATTGTTCAATGCTCCAATAATATAAAATGGTATATAGTTTTTGTTTTTTTGTTGTTTGGGGGTTTTTTTTCAATCTTATAATTTACAAAGTTTCTAAACACTAAGTAGCAGATTTACACTAGGAAGAAGATAAACTCTATAGGCTATAGAATTGAGTCCTCTTAGAAGATAAACATTTATGGGTAATTTTTTATGATACCACTTGATCTAAACAGATTAGAATCATTATCCATACAAGCTAGAGGGAATAAAACAAGAAACTTTCAGAAAAAGACAGACTACAAAACAACATTATTTTGAAAAGCAAGAACTTCTAATGAAATTGTATTTGTATTGATTTGGTCTCTTGTTAATGCAGGTTGTGATTTCTTGAAATGGATTTAAGAAAGAAGAATCAGCAACACTAAATTATATTAGTGTTCCGTATTAGAAACAAACTACATGCAAAACCTACTACATTCAACCTGTCCTAGAAGACACCGTAAAGACCCATTACAAATGCTTTACTACTTTCAGGAATTCGTTACCTGCAGGTGTCTATGGAGCTGTTCATTTGCGCTCACACAAAATTATGTAATTCACCAAGTTATTCCACAATATGAAAGAAATTAAATTAAGGAGCCACTATGTAGAATGCATCTCTGACTTTCAAGAATTATCAACTTTGCTAAACAGATGCTATAGGCAACCAGATGTATTTCAAAAGACTCTTAATTGTGGGAGCCATAGATACCTAAAAACTCACTGGCTGCAGTTTCTGTGTATGTCCAACCACTGCTCAATTCAAAGGAAAGAGAACTGAAATCATTCCTGCCAGCCCTGTGTTCAGGGTGTTCAAAACACGCCACCTGTCAGAAGAGTTCAACAGCTACTCCATACTACACAGGAACATGAGTATCCAGCTTGGAACAGCAACATGTGTATAGATGCAACAATGCCAAAGAATGACCGAATTGTTGAAGTTGAAAGCACGCACCAGAGATCATCTAGAATAATTCACTGCTCAGTACAGTGTTCTGGCAGGTTTTGAGTATCTCCAACAAGAGACTCTACAAACTCTGAGCAACCTGTTCCATTTAAACATCAGAAAACATTTTGCTGTAAGGGTACACTGGAATCTCTCATATCTCAATTTGTGTCCATTACCTCTTGTTCTTTCACTGGTCACCATGCAGAGAATCTGCCTCTACTTTGCATCCTCCTATCAGGTACTTATACACACTGATAGGGTCTCCCAGCAAAGTTCTCTTTGCCAGGCTGAGGAATTATGCAGTGCTCTCAGCCTCTCTTTGTGTGACAAATGTTCCAATCCCTTCTCTTCATGGCCTTTTGCTTGACTTGATTCAGTATGTTCAAGTCTGTCTTGTACTGGAAAGCCAGCAGTTGGACTCCAGATGTGGTCTCACCAGTGCTAAATAGAGGTCCTGCACATGGGTGAGGGCAATCCCAAGCATAGATACAGGCTGGATGGAGAATGGATTCAGAGCTGCCCTGAGGAGAGGGACTTAGGGGTCTTGAGTGACTAGAAGCTCAACATGAGCCAGCAGAGTGCACTCACTGCCCAGAAAGCCAACTATGTGTTGGGCTGCATCAAAAGCAGCGTGACCAGCAGGTTGAGAGAGGTGATTCTCCCCTGTACTCTGTTCTGGTGAGAGCCCACTTGCAGTAGTTTCTTCAGCTCTGAGACCCCCAGCATAAGGAGGATGTAGAACTGTTGGAACAGATCCAGAGGAAGTCCACAAAGATGATCAGGGGGCTGGAGCACCTCTCCTATGAGGACAGGCTGAGAAGGTTGGGCTTGTTCACACTGGAGAAGGCTCAGGGGAGACCTTTGAGCAGCCTTTCAGTGCCTAAAGGAGGTCTTCCAAGAAAGCTGAAGAGTGACTTTGAAGAATATGTAGGGACAGGACAAGGGGGAATGGCTGAAAGAGGGTAGATTTAGGTTAGATATTAGGAAGAAATTCTTTACTATGAGGGTGGGGAGGCACTGGAACACGTTGCCCCAAGTTTGTGGCTGCCCCATCCCTGGAATTTTTCAAGGCCAGGCTGAATGGGGCTTTGAGCAACCTGGTCTAGTGGGAGGTGTTTGGAACTAGCTGATCTTTAAGGTTCTTTCCAACCCAAACCATTCTACGATTCTACGACTGACATCAGCCAGCTCCCTTAGTGGGCATTTAAGTGCTTGCTTTTGAGAAACAGAAGTTTCACAGCATCAGAATACTAAAGCTGCTCTCCTCCTTCAGGTTGGCTGGGGCTATGCTTTCTATACAAAATATTGACTTCATGAACACAAACATGGGAAGACTAAACAGAACAATTGCATGTTACAATATTAACAAAGTGACTAACAGTAGAGAAACCTCTTATTCTCCACTGTGTCTGATGTGTAGGATGACACTGCAAAGAAGAAACAAGGAGAACATGGCACAATCAAACCTGAACTTTCTGTCAAAACAGAACTATGACTGGAGCCAGAACAGCAGGCATGAGCCATTTTTTTTTCTATACAATGACCTATGGATGCGGCTGTAGAGCAAACATTATATAAAAATGCCCACAAAGCTTTTTCTATTCAATCATAATAGGAGAGCTGGAGTCAGAGCCCCATTAAGATTAATAAAAGGATTCTACTGCCATCTATTCTACCAAGTTGTCATACTGCTGAGAACTTTGGTTTCATTCAACATCAGAGAAGTGATTTTGCAGATCATTATGACCACTTGCTTACCAGGATAGCCTTCCAGACTTTGCCTCACATTGTTCACAGTAGGATAAACCTTCATGGAGGGGGGGGGGGAAAAAAACCACATAAAAAAGCAACTTTTATAACAGCTCTAAATACACAAGCTGCCAATTTCTGAACAAAAATCATCTTAAAAGAAAACTTACTTGACAACATAAACATTTAAAGCTTTATTTTCCAGAAAAAATAAAATTACACTGTAACTTAGAACTAGTTGTGTACCAGTAACAAGAAGTCTCTCAGATTTTACCTCTCTTGCAGAGCTTACCAAAATTAGCTAGCAAGACTCAATCTGTCTTGCTTCAACCCCTTGCACAGTGGTCAACATTATTTTGAGATTTTAGACTCATAGTTCAAATGTTTGACATTTCCTCCCCAATTTAACAAGCTCCTGCTCCTCATCTGAACTGTGCTAATAACCAGGTTAGTAAATAATTTAGTTTAGGTATTAATCACTCAGGGTTCAGTTAATCTCAGTAGCAGAAACAGCTGCATCTACAAAACTCAGAAAAGCTATGGAGTAAGAATATAATTTTGATTATATATGCTCTAATGTCATGCTGATGGAAATTACAGTATATTTTTATACTATAAGTGGCATCCTTATGATTTCAGGATGAAAACTACATTAATGTCTTCCAAAAGTTAAAAGCAAACCAATGACTAAGATCTAAACAACAGACAAATAAATGTTAAATAAAGGTCACTAGCATCTAAAAGACATACCAAGTGAATTGGAACATCACATTTAAGACTCGTCACACAACTGCCTGCAGCCACCAGGCTCTCCTGGAACTCTGAGCACAGCCATTTGGACCCATCAGCTCCCATTGAACCAATGCTTGAGAACTGTCCAACAACAGGCCAGGATTCCTGCGCTGGTATTGACAAAGCATGGTCTTTCAAAAGCTAGTGATGGAAATTAAAACATTGTTAAAACTTCAACAGGCAAAGAGTACCTTAATTAATGGTTTAATATCACTTCTGATTTAATCCTCTATTAAATCCTCTGTAACTCACTTCTGACAGAGATTAACATTCACACTATCATTTTAACTTTGCAATAAAAAGTCAGGCTGTCCAAATAAATCCACTGTTCCTTCAAGAGAAGATCAAACATCACAAGTTTTATCCAAAAGGCACCAAAGTCAGCCATTAAATGGCTAAAAAGAACGCTAGCAGCTCTTCCTAAAAACATCAAACATTGGCTTCAGAAATCACAATAAATTAAACAACAATCTTTTTATATTTGGTGGTTGCTAGCCATAAAATTCCTCTCATATCCTAAAGCCCCAGCTACAATAGAAGCCTACAACAAGAAGGGAAAAAAGAACAATTGAAGAGAAAACTGAAATAATGCTTTTAGAGGAGTTCTTTAACAGTGAATGGAATTTAAAGTCACATTAAAACCAGATGGATATAGGCACATATTGGATTTACCTCTGCCCCCCTCTAGAGTGAGCACATAACTAAATGGCTTCAGACATCAGTATAGTGTTACCAGGTCTATCTGCATTGTCACTAAAACAATCTTTTTAATTTCAAAAACATTTTCTTTACAAGCTTTTTCTGTTTTGTTTTCATTGTCTTACTAGGCAAAAATACGTTGGCATCCTACCCCCAAGTTTATCTCTAGTCAGCCTGATTTTCTCTTTTCCCCCTTTTAAATCCAGTTTAAAGCTCTTTCAATGAGCCCTGCTCATTCTGGTGCAAAGACCCTTTTCCCCCTGCTTTGAAAAAGGTGTACTTCCATCTGTTACCAGCAGGACTGCTGTCATGATCAAACAAACCCCAACTTAGAAGCATAGCAGAACAAAACTTAAAACCTGACTGAACTGATGACATTAGCTATGTGCAAACTGGTTTTTAATTTGATGGCTTTCTGCCAGGTCATTAGGGAAGAAGTAACTGCAACAGCATTTAACATTTAAGTAAAGAAAATAAGCTTTTTCCCTATGTGCAGGCAAGTCTGTATCAACGTATCTGTCTTCAGCAAGCGCCTTTGAAGGCAGTTATATTTGGTTCCCAGTCACAGAAGACTGGATTTTGATAGTGTCACACTTGTTAGAAACACCAACAGCAGGTAGGAAGTCATTTGAGTGATGGTGACTTCTCAGGTATCTACAAGTGCAGGACAATTCAGACCACAAGCTGACCATGGTAATATTGCCCAGGAACATTATGTGGAAAGTCTATGCTGTCATAAATTGCAAGCTTATGTTAATGCTCACTTAAACTGTAAATTATCATAGCTGGAAAAATTGGAAAGAACTGCAGAATGCTCTCCAAAATTGCATTTGCAGTTAAAGTCTTAGCAAAAACGGTTACAGTTTTGGTACCTTTCTCAGCCTAAGATGACCCCACTTTTCTTTATCTCTACCTTGATATCGTCCAGGGGTAGAACCAAGCAGATACACTCTACAAACAAAAAGAAGAAAAAAAGCGAAAACAAAAAACAGAACACCACAACACCAAGTTATTTGCAGTTCTGGAGTATTCTGGTTTGTAAAGTACTTAAGGTATTCAAGTGAAACCTATCAGCAATGTTGAATATATAAGGGCAACCAGCAATGTTTAATCTTTCACACTTAAGCTTTACAGTATAACAAAAAGTGGATTTGTTAGAGCCGATCTACTGCTACATCCAAATCAGCAGATTTGGGTACGAGTTTTCATTTGGGCACCTAATAGTTCAGATGCAAAGTACAGCTTTTTTGACTGCCTTCCCAATGATTTTTAGTAAGCCTGCTTGACTTGGCCTTGAAAACAGAGGGTAGACCTCCAGAGTCACAAAAACACAGACTTTAAGAAGCTTTCCTTACTGCATCTCACACATTGCTCTATCCACAAATGATGTCCTCAACATATTTTATATAGCAAGGAACTGATCCTTAGCCCAATAACTGACTCTTCCCTAACCCATATATAAACTCACATAAGCTAGGGCTCAGTCAACCTGTTCAAGCTCATGCAGTGACAGCATGAATAAGAACAGCAGCTCAGGCTGTTAGGTCACTAGACTATAGAGTACATACTTTTTTACCCCCTCCAGTCTTGTAAGACTCCATATCAAGAAAAAAAAAGCACTTTTTTAATGTATTACACTAGATCAGGTTTCTGTCTTTTTCCACCAGAGTTTATGACCATTTTCAGTATTTTTCCAACTAAGTTTTGCCAGCTTATAAAACTGCTATTAAGCAACCAAGAAGATTTACACTTTCTAAAGTAAATACCACATTTCAGTGGAAATGCAAGATTTATCTATTAGAAGTAAATTAAGCACCCTTAATTATTTTAAGTAATACCAGCAATGTGATACTGAGAAGACTGCTTCTAGACAAAGTATATTATTAATATAACATTGCCTACTAGACAAAGTGTATTATTAATATAACATTGCCTACCAGACACTATCCATGTCTCTAACAGGCAAAGTTATACATATATGTACTTTCAGCTACCTTCTGTCAAGTTACTGATGATACACCTTTTTTCATTCCTTTAAAAAAGTATGTTTAGAAAACAAGTGGGGCAATTCAACATAATCTGCATAACATAGATATAAAAAAGCTTTCAAAAGTTAGATCATGTTCAAACATTTAAGTCTGAAACAGCGTAAACTGTTACAAAAAGCACGCAACTTATTATAAGCATAAGATAACATACCTTGTCTCTGATAAATCGTGTTCTTGAATCAGATCTATCCATTCCTTGAGTGTAGGAGAATTGTAAGCCATCAAGTAGCTTATTAGGTCAGATTTAAAATTAGTTGCAGATTCACCAGCAGAACCACTTGTTCCCTGAGGTAGCCTTGGATATAAAGGGCTTAACCATATTCTAAAAACAAAGCCACAAAAACAAAGGACACCACAATAACACATGGTTTTAGTAGGGTCATTAAAGCATATTTGAAGGTCCTAAATGAGTACTAGAGATCTATAAAGCAACTTGCCTTTAGAGTCATCAAGTCTTACACTCAATACCATAAAACTAATACTTGAAAATAAGAACAACAATCTCAACATATTTATCCACACATGCATTTACAGCTTTCACCACTGTTAAACAAGTCAGGCTTAGACTTACCAACCAGTAGTCCTTTCACCAAGATTTTTCTACAGGATTAGAACATTGCAAGCATTCTGCTAAGCTACCAGTTTGTGTAATGATATAAGAAAACCACTAATTAGAGTATCTGGAAGTTCTGCATAGCTTGAAGAGTAGCCCACAATGATAACCTGCCTCTCCAAAAATCTCACCACAGTAAAATAGGGTGGGATAAATCAGTAAAACACGCAAGGAAAGCATATAACATTTCTTTCCAGTCACACATTATTGAGGCCATGAAAACCAAGGGTTCCACATTGCCAACTTCACAGCATGTTGACACTATCCTTTTTAATTCAGAAGCCTGTAAAACAGACAAGCCAGTGAACTGTCATATTGGTAATACTGCCTGTTACTGCAGTGTGCAAAAGCTAAAAAGAAAAATGTTTTCATGTTTGTAAAGTATGACAACTTGTTAAGCATCCAAATAGATATTTTCATGCCTTCTTGGCTTTCTGAAAAGCTAACTGCCAAAAGACACTAAAGCCATCCCTAAGTAAAAGATTTATGGATCAAAAAAATCAGTGATTATGTTTTGCCACTCAAACTCCTATGAGAGCTTGCCTCAGACAAGTGAAAAGCCTCAAAACTTTGCCACACTTAATGGCAGTAAAAATGAACGTCAAGGCAACAGTAACTTCTGAAAAGCTATTTTCAGCTATAGTTTGATGGAGTAATCTTATACCCTGAGTTACTGTGGAGATTAGCTGGGGAAAAAAAAGTTTCTGCAAAAACAGCCAAGAAAAGAGGTTGATGGGCCTTGTATGAACATGTCACTTGATTTTATTTTTGTGCTCTAAACAAAACTATATCCCAAGCTGGCTGTTAAGTTTAAAAGCTTCTACCAAATAAAACCAAGAAGAAAATTCCTTCCAAAGAAAATATACTATATTAACAGGAACCAACAGTGCCCAGCATTTACCAGGTTACATTCTGGATACAGTCACAGCAGAACATCTGTACACTCACATTATTCTTGCAGTATTAAGGTAATTTTTAAATACCTGCTTCAGATTTGTATAAAAAATAGTTTACAGCTAGGCAGTTTTGCTCATAAAGAGACAGTGTTGCATAATAAAAGATCTTAAATAAGGCAGCAGCCAGCTCAGGATAATTTTGTTTACAACAGAAAGCAAGGAGAGTTCAGGCTTAGACAACTTTGATTTTTTGGGGTTTCTTTATGTTTTTTTGCAGGATAGCTCTATTTTAGGAGTGTAAAACTTGTAGCACTAGATCATCTGACCTAATGTCCTGTCCTCAGCAGCAGCCAATACCTACAAAAAACATTAAATAAGCATACACCTGACAGATCAGTGCTTACCCCTGAGTTTTCTGGTGCCAATCTTCAGCAATGAGATTGGATGTATGTATCACAACTCGAAGACCTTCTTCATATAACAACAACATCATTTTCCTTTTAAAAAAAAAATGCATACAGAAATCTGTCTATTTTAAGTACACAGAGTAGGAGAAATTACAATTCATTAAAATGCTCCAAGATATTTTCAAAACATAGTGCAAACACTCCAACTTCAATCCATGTGCATGCCAAGCTCATATGGCAGGCAGACTATCCAGAGTACAGCTTAATATCTCATGCAACTGATTTCCCATAGCAAAAAATGAATACTTGCAGAACACTTTCTGTATTTGCCATGTTCTTCAGATAAACTTATTCCTTTGCAGAAAGTTAAAAAAATAAAAAAAAAAAAAAGGAAGGAAGACTAAAAGGCCCTTACTTACAGTTGATTTTATTAAAACCTAATTCTTTTCTCAAATTCCCAACTACTTCTTTAAAGGAATGTATGTACATAACTAACCACTGGGATGGCAAAAAAAGCTATTTATCTACCATAAATCTAAACTCAGAAATTTCTATGAAACCCAGTTTTATGGCTTTAAAATAACTTGCAGATAAAAGGAATAGATACAGAAAACATGAAGGATACTATTTTCAAGTTTTGTGAATATAGGCCTTCAGAATTACGTTTTTATGAACAGTAATGAAGTATTAAGGTAGATTAAGACACTAGTTATTAGTCTAGTCAAATAATTGCATGTACCAACTCTGTGGTCATCTTTAGAAGTGGAGATTTCTGCATCATGGCTGTTACTTACGTATGGTGAGTTCCAAATGCAATATCCAGTTTAGCCTATAAAAATAAAAAAGTTGATCATTGTAAATTCCTACTGTGCATTCCTATATGCAAGAATGTTAAGGCAAGAGAGGTGCTGCTTCATTTTGTTTCATTTCACTGCTCTCTAGTGGACAGATCACAAAATAAATTTTTTTTCCCCTTAACACCTTTAAATATACTCTAATCTCTAGAAGTTAAGTCTTTAAATGGCAATGCAACTCTATTGGAACTGCTCCAGCAGAATTTCTGGTCTCTTACAAGCAGTATTTTCGCAAACAGCCAGCTTTGCTGAAGTTCCTGCTAGACACTAAGTGGAACAGCAGTGTGCCCTTGCAGCAAAGATGACTATGTGTCCTGGGCTGCATTAGGAGTGTTACCAGCAGTTCAGGGGAGGTGATCCTCTCTATTCAGCATTGGTAAGGCCACACATGCAGTGTTGGGTCCATCTCTGGACTCCCCACTAAAGCAGAGACATGGCCACACTGCAGAATGTGTAAATACCTGAAGGGCATGAATACTTGAAGGGAAGGTACAAAGAACAGGGTGCCAGGTTCTTTTCAGTGGTACCCAGTGACAGGACCAGAGGCAATGGGCTCAAACACAGCAGATTACCCCTGAACACCAGGGAACACTTCTACTGTGAGGGTGACTGACCACTAGTGTGAGTTGCCAAGAGAGGTTATTGAGTCTCAATCATTATGGATATTCAAAGCCTATCTGGACACTGTCCTGGACAACTGGATCTAAGTGACCCTGCTTAAGCAGGAGATTTAGATCAGTTGATCTCCAAGGTCCCTTCCAACTCCATCTATTCCGTAATTCTGAAGCACAGATGACTGTTATGAGCAGCTTAATGGCTAACATTACAGAAAAAAGAAAAAAAAAAAAAAAAAAAAAAAGAAGTAGCCACACAATTCCTTTTTTTTTTTTTTTAAATCAGCACTTTGCTCCTATTAAAGGGTATTTGCAGCACAACTTCTAGCGAAAGAATGAAACAATAGGTGTTAAGAACATACTTCTAGCCAGCGGATGGCTCCAACACTGTTCCTAGTTGGTATGAAGATTAAAATACTTACATTTCATTTTGGGCTACCTATATAATGGAATGCATGTAGACTACCAGAAGAATCTGAAGCAGTATACTCAAATAGGAAAACCACCAAACACCATTTTCCCCTGCTACCTGCTACTAAAAACACTGTCAAGTTTTTCATGTGGGACATACTACATTCAAATTATTGTTGTGTGAAAAGGAAACTTTACATGCAAAAACAGCTTACCTAAAATCATTGCTACACCACAACTTAGTGCAAACACTTGTTTAGTATAGCACGCAGCAGCCCAGAAATCCTGGCCCTGAAAACTCACTATGTTTGGCATCAATACAGTGATCTCTAGGAAGCTCACTGTTATGAGACTGCCCGAGAAGGAAGAAAATCCCAAGATCATTCTCCTTATAACAAAGAATAAGCTATCTCCATGATCGGTAATATACTCCACCCAGCAAAATCCTGAAACACTGGCAAGAAGCCATAACCACATCCCTCCCCAAGGCCGAAGCCAGTAACTTCATGACTCGGGGACAGTGAAAGTGTGAGCATAACATCAGAGAAAGTGCTATGTGCCAGGAAGAGTGCTTATAGCAATTTTAACAGTATTATGGGAACTACTTGTAACAGCATTTTTTTTGTAAAAGGCATTTGGACAACAATGATTCTTTGATAAGACTTAAGATTACAGCAACACTAGGACTGAGTTCCACACTTCATACAAAAAGTGCTTCCTTTTCAGAGATTTGTACAAGAGTTTGAGTGTAACATGTTAGTGAAGAATGTTTGCAGCTCTTCCGTGAGCTCCAAGACATTTTTGTAGGCAGCTGTTCTGTGTAAACCTTTTGCAGGTGTCAGTCTACCACAATCACATAAGACCAGGCACATAGTTACTGTGTTCCTATGGTCCTAGTAAGTATACTCCTTAAAGCATAATAATAATTTCTTGACTTTCCACGTAAGGTGTGTGTCTCTTCATCCATTGTATTTTAAGTGTAACAGAAGGCTTAATTTCAACGAAAGGATGATACAATTGTTAATTACCTGACAAAAGCTAATGTTCTCATATGGCCGTGCTTGTGCAAGCAATTCAGCTTTAGATTCTCTCTTTTCACCATGAACTATCAACAATGGCTTCTTCCTTAAATAAAAGGAAATTACTGTTAACACGTCAATTAGTAATCAGCCTAAACCACTCCATGTAGCTATGACCTTCTGGCCTCTAAATCTGATAGCCCAGCAGGAAGGAAAAGAAGAAAAAAAAAATATAAAAAGAGTGCTTTATTAACTCAAAAAGTAGTAATTACAACAGAACCTCTAAGAGAAAGACACCAGAAAACTTGGGGGGGGGGGGGGGGGGGGAAGAAAGAAAGTAGAAAGCATGGAGTAAATCAGCCACCGAAATAGAAACTAACAATACAAGATCTTGTAAGGAACTCTTGTCTGTGTAACTGGAAATAGACAAGTAAAACTCTTGAAAATGTTGATATACACAATGTGTAACTAGAACAATTTGATCATTGTTACCTTATAGAGACAGTGGGAAGAATGAGAGGGAAAAGGAGGGGGCTAGGTCTATCCTGGCAGCACTTCAATGTTCACTTCTTAATACTCCAGTTCTACCACATTTCTAGTAAAATGCAAGTAAAGGAGAGAAAAGTGCATGTCATACACTCACTTAATCTGCATCAGGTTCCAACTGTCAGAAAGGAATTTCAAGCAAACATAAAAATTGCTCTCATGACAATATTCAGCAACTCCAACCATACCTATCCATGACATCATCCTGAGCACTTCTGCATAGCTTTCTTGTGCCCCTTTCTACATTCTCTCCCTTCTCTTGCATTACCTTGCTCTCGGCTCAGTACAGTGTATAGCAAAAAGCCTCTTGTTCTGTCTTTAGAGCTCATCTACAGCATTGCCATTGTGGCCCACAACAGGGCCTCCTAAGTGTTAATTAATAAAAAATCAGAAGCCAGCCATAGTGAAACTCTCACCATTTAAGAGTCTTGAAAAAAGGCAAGAAATCTGTTAACAGAGAACGACAACTGTGGAATAAGCATACAAGGAAAACCAGGAGTCTACACATACACAATTTGCAACTGCAAACAAGTATTTATCATTCACTTATGATGAACAGACTACATGAACAGAAGGATTTGGAAACTATCATTTCATCTTTGTAAAATAAATGTACCTGAATTCCTGCGGATACTGTCTAACAAGCCAGGCCACATCTATGCAGTAGTTAAACTTGAAAAAGAAAACAGATTCATTAGGAAAAAAAAAAAGCATAGTTTGTCAGAACAATTAACTACAACAAAAAACCTTCCTAAAGTCACAAAGTGAACACCACTTACGTCACACACAGGATGTTCTAAAACCATCATAATTTCCCATGCTTTCTTCCATGTCTCAATTTGAGAATGAATTCAAGTTAACGCATGTATTAGTGTTCATAAAATTTAGCATGCAGAGAAAAAAAAGAAACACATACACCTAAGGCAAAAGCTTTGGTTCAAGAACCATCTCTTTGCCATCTGCTTATTCCATAAATGATAGCAAAACCTGTTATACAATAACAAAAACATTTGTAGATTTCAAGGCTTTAAAAAAGAAAAAATCTTTTACTTGCACATAAATACACATTTCCAGTTGCACATTCCCCAAAATCAGGAGAGAAAGCACTGTTATAGTTGCCTGAATTCTATGCAGAACATGGGATGATTTTTATATTTCAGTAAGTTGTTGTACAGTTCAAAACACAGGATTTCCTCTCTATTTTAAATGAGGTTCCTTGCTAATAGTTACAAGGCACAAACATGGATTATCAAGCTTATTGTCAATAAACTGAAATAAGCAACTGAAATCAATCTGGCAGTCACGAAACTCACCTGGGCAGAAGAAACCAGAGTTCCAAAAAGAGGAGACAAGATATCTATTAAAAACATTAAAATACAATTGAGTAAAATAGGTTCAAGTAAACATTTCACACCTTGAACAGTTTTGATAACTACCACAAATGCCGGATTGTTCACAGACTAGGTAAAGTCTTAACAGAGACATTCACAACTAAGTTTACTGTTCTGAATATTCAACTCCCTTTCTCCTGTGAAAACCCTTATGGTCTTCTGTTCATAAAAAGTATTAATCCTCTCAAAGTAGAAAACAAACTTTAAAAACTCATTACGAGAAAGACCAAGACCACACAGAGCCCCTACAGGGAGGGCTTGAAGAACTGTGTAAGAGCATAGTTAATGCTTATAGACTTCCTTATTGCAGACTGATTGTAGGACGTGTTACCTTAGCTCATTCATGGTAACACAAAACTAATCTGACTGAGGATTTATAACCTCAGTAACTGAAGCACAGCAGCAACCTGAAAACATAACCTACAAATACCTTAAGGGATAGACAAAATATTTCATGCCCCATCTCTACAGAAATCTGGTTTTGCAGGTTAAACAAAAACCTCACCCCTCCATAAGCTCAACTAATCACCTATCAGGACAACTACTGCTAAAAAAGAACAGGCCAAAAGCCACAACAAATTCACAAAGCAGATAAAGGCATACAGCAGTAAAGCAACTGAGATCTCTGACACCAGGATGTAATCAATAATCAATGGTCATAGGGAGCACATGAGCTTAAGGAAAAGTTACAATTCAATTGTATAGGTCTTCAGTCATTCATTGTCCTTCAAAAGACTAGAAAGTTTTTCTGCCTCATTTCACTGTATTTCTGTGCATAAATCTCTTATTAATGCTTGTTTTCAATGCTGTCTTGGGATGTATGACATTTCATTTCTGAATGAGATGTTTACAGGTGGACAGAGCTGTTGCCCCTTACATCAAACTACAACCGCACAGCATTCGTGAAGCATCAGTATTGTACACCAAAGACTTCAATCCATCATGACTAACACTCACTTCTAATTGAATTGAAATGGGCCCATGAATCCCAGTGGCAGGACTTCTGAAGTACTACCCTGTATGGCATCAAGTAATAGTGTATTACTAGGTCCAAACCATTAAGCAGCATGAAAGCAAGTGTGAACAACACCTCAGGGACAATAGTTAGGCATCCAAGAAAAACACCCCTTTTAGAGCCACGAAGGCAAGCAGTTTTTCCCAGAGTGCCTCAGAAGGAAAGCAGCAATAAGCAGCACCATATGATTAGCCTTGGGTGAATGCATATTAGATTTGTGCAGTGTAACTCAGAAGTTACAACAGAACCAGCATCAGCAAATGAATGCTTTATACACTACTTCTAAAAGAAAGGCAAGGATAACAGAACCAATTCCTACAACTTGCACATTTAGGATATGAAGCCTCAGCTACAAGACGGAATATATGCATTTAAAAATACTCACAAAGTAAAAATAAGCATTTGCTTGCAAACAAATCTCCCCAAAGCCCACTTTTGTAGAATCCACTTATTCACCTTTTATGTGCAGGGCTCCAGAATTATAGCTCTGTTGAATTCCTCTGACTTTAGTGAGAAAAAACCTGAAAGGGTTCCCTCCATTCAACAAATCCCAGGTATCCTGGGCTTCACTGGGTACTTCATAATAATCCTCTGCTTTCTCCTTCTCTGAGAGTTCATCATCTTTGCAAAGATTCAGAGGATGGTCTTTGGGTGCATCAGATTCTTCTTCTTTCAGTGTTTCTTTGTGGGCATGCTTTTCCTGATCTTCAGGCTCTTCATCACTACTAGAAAGGCACCAGCCTGAGCCTTCTTGGCTAGTTCTCTGTTTTCCTGCTGGAGGTGCTTCTGCAGAAAAGCTTTTATCACTGAACTTCAGGGGGGAAGCTTTCCTCTTGTGAGCAGCTTTCCTTGCTTCAGAACATGGATATTGCGGCCCACTTGTCCTGTCACGTGCAGCATCCGATACTGAAGATGTAGATGGTTTTTCACTGTCAGAATTTTCCTCAGTACTTTCATCACTGCTAGATACTGTCCATTTTCCATGTGCACCTTCCTGAAGCATGTTCCTAGGGATTAAAAAAAAACAAAAATAGCAAAAATCGTGCATTTTTGCTATGCTCAGGCCTGTTTCACTTATTACTGAGAAATTGTGCATTTTGTATATGGCAGAATCTCCATGCAACTTCTAGCTCGGGAAACTCGTAGTGTACAAGGCTTAGTTGTTTCTGTGCACAGGAAACAAAGAAACACGTGCAGTGGGAGCAACCATCAAGTAGGAAGCAGCTACTGTGGAAACTCGCACATGAAAAACGGGCAAGACACGGCACGTACAGGAAAGCATTTCAAAAGTCGAAAGAGTAACGTGCATGATGCAGACACTTCCCACACCGACCCAGCGCTTGGGGAGTTCCGGCGCGCTCTGCTGAGGAGACACAAGAGACCGACTCAGAGCCGCTCTTTCCGGCTGCCCCTGCGGGACAAGGGTTTGCGCCCCC
>NW_009921529.1:1831-11924 GCF_000696875.1 Nestor notabilis | reverse complement strand
GGTCCCCCCCTAGCAACTCCCGGAGCACCCCTGCGTGCCCAGTGGCTATGGGCACGATGCTGTCACCATCATGAAGCTCTGGCGGTCGCTGTAGAGACACCCATTGTGACAGGGGCGCTCACGGTCACCATTGCCTGTTGAAGGAGCAAGAGCCCTGCAGGAAACAGTGCAGAGGAGACCCCTCCCTCGGGAGGCTGCATCTCCCCTGGCTGCCCTGCGCATCCAGGTATGTGTTCTGTGACTTTTCAATCCTACTTTAGTGTTCACTTGAAACACTTTGTGGGTGCGTGCTCTAAAGGGAGGAGAAGCTGTCAGGAGATGTGCTGGTGCCATCCCAGGTGGAGGAGCAGGGGAGAGGGGAGGAGGAGGAGGTGGCTCTGGGCTTGTTCCTGTGCTTGGAGCTCAGCTCTGCCTGAAGAGATGCTGGGGGCGAAGCAGGAGCCTTGTGTATGCAGGAGCTGCTGGTGCCAGAGGTGCGGAGAAGGTGTGAGGGCAGGAACAGCCCCTGGGCAGTGCAGTTGCTGGTGCTGTCACTGGGAGCCCTGTGCCGAGCATTCCAGAAGGCACCATGTGAGCTGGTGGGTTCCAGCAATGGAAGCCCTCCAGGCTCTGTGGAAGGCAGCAGTGTCCCTCACAGGCTAAGCCAAAGTCTGCAGATGCCCACCGGGAATTCTGGCAGACAAGAGAGGAAAATAAGGGCTCCAGCAAGACCCTAGGAAGAGCATTGGCCATTCTGTAAGGAGGAGAAGTCCCTGGCAGGTACCACCAATTCCTGCAAACACTGCCAGGCATTCCAGAAGGTGAGAAGGAGCTGGTGGCACAAAACTCAGATAGAAATGGTCAAATATGCTAAAAATGGCCAAAATTGGGTTAGAAACGGATAAAAACAGGTTAGAAATGGTCAAATAGGGCTAAAAATGGCCAAAAACGGCTTAGAAATGGCCAGAAGTCGGTTAGAAATGGTCACATATGGCTAAAAATTGCCAAAAACGGGTTAGAAATGGTCTAAACCAGCTTAGAAACGGCGGAAGATGGGTTAGAAATGGTCAAATATGGCTAAAAATTGTCAAAAATGGGTTAGAAAGGAACAAAAACGAGCTAGAAGTGGTCAAATATGGTTAAAAATTGCCAAAAATGTGTTAGAAATGGTCAATAATGGCTAAAAATGGTGAAAACCGGCTTAGAAATGGCCAAACCCAGGTTAGAAATGGTCAAAGATGTCTAAAAATGGCCAAAATCAGCTTAGAAATGGCCAGAACTCGTTTATAAATGGTCAAACATGGCTAAAAATGGCCAAAACCGGCTTAGAAATGGACAAAATTTGCTTAGAAATGGACGAACATGGCTAAAAATGGCCAAAACCAGGTTAGAAATGGTCAAATATGTCTAAAAATGGCCAAAATTGTGTGAGAAACAGCCAAAACGCAGTTATAAATAACCAAAAATGGGTTAGAAACAGCACTAAAAGGCATAAAAATGGTTTGTCATGGGTAAAATTGGGCAAAAATGTCTTAGAAATAGCCAAAGCAGGATTGGAAATGGCCAA
This sequence comes from Nestor notabilis, assembly GCF_000696875.1. Lineage (NCBI taxonomy): Eukaryota > Metazoa > Chordata > Aves > Psittaciformes > Psittacidae > Nestor > Nestor notabilis. Next base: position 10,378 of record NW_009921529.1, on the reverse strand, counting down.
AACTCGGTTAAAAAACAGTCAGAAATGGTTATAAATGGGTAAATGTGGCCAAGAATGGTTTAGAAATGGCCAAAACCGGCTACAAGCAGCTTAGAAATGGCCCAAAATGGGTTAGAAATGGTCAAAGCTGGGCAAAACTGGGTTTGAAATTTCCAAAAACAGTTAGAAATGGCCAAAACGGGGTTAGAAATGGCCAAAACTGGCACAGAAATGGCCAAAAATGGCTAAAACCAGGTTAGAAATGGCTAAAAAGGCCAAGAACGGGTAAGAAATGGCCAGAAATGGCTAAAAGTGGGTTAGAAACGGCCAAAACGGGTTAGAAACGGGCAAACCCTGAGAGCTGCAGGAACCCTCGAACATCAAGAGCACAAAACGGCTCCAAACCCCCAAATTAAACCCCAAGACCAGAACCCGGGTGAAGGCCAAGAGCTCCTTAATGACCACAAAGAGCTGGCTCCTAGTACCCGACTGCTGAATACAAGTGCCAGACATCCTGCTTCAATGCCGGGTTCTAGTTCCCCTCCCTGGACACACTGAGGATGAATGTCCGGGTCCTGCTCGAACAGCCGAAGAGCCAGATGAGAAAACTGCTGCTGGGCCTCTTTAGCACATGGAGAGCTCCGCAACGGTGCCACTTGCATTGGGCTCGCTCCTCGCTTTCCCAGCTAAAAGTCCAATTGCATGCTTCTTTGACAATGCCCTCTCGAGGCTGGGCCAAGCCTGTCACTTGGAGCAGGAACGTTCGGGTCCTACTCAAATAGCCGAAGAGGCAGAAGAGAAAACTGCTGCTGGGCCTCTTTAGCACATGGAGAGCTCCGCAACGGTGCCACTTGCATTGGTCTCACTCCTTGCTTTCCCACCTCAAAGTCCAATTGCATGCTCCTTGGAACATGCCCGCTTGTGGCTGGGCCAAGCCCATCGCATTAAGTATGAAGGTCCGGGTCCTGCTCCCACAGCCGAAGAGCCAGAAGAGAAAACTGCTGCTGGGCCTCTTCAACACCTGGAGAGCTTCGCAACGGTGCCACTTCCATTGGTCTCGCTCCTTGCTTTCCCACCTAAAAGTCCCAATATACACTTCATTGACCATGCCCACTCGAGCCTGGGCCGAGCTGGTCATATTGAGCACGAACGTCTGGGTCCAGCTCGATGACCTGAAGAGCCAGGAGAGAAAACTTCTGCTGGGCCTCTTCAGCACATGGAGAGTTCTGCAATGGTGCCACTTGCATTGCTCTCACTCCTCGCTTTCCCACCTAAAAGTCCCAATATACGCTTCGTCGACCATGCCCAGTAGAAGCTGTGCCGAGTCCGCCGCATTGAGCACGAACGTCCAGGTCCTGCTCGAACAGCCGAAGAGCCAGGAGAGAAAACTGCTGCTGGGCCTCTTTAGCACATGGAGAGCTCCGCAACGGTGCTACTGGCATTGCTCTCGCTCCTCTCTTTCCCACCTGAAAGTTCAATATACGCTTCGTCAACCATGCCTGGCAGAAGCTGTGCCAATCCCATCGCATTGAGCACAAACGTTCAGGTCCTGCTCGACCCGCTGAAGAGCCAGGAGAGAAAACTGCTGCTGGGCCTCTTTAGCACCTGTTGAGCTCCGCAATGGTGCCACTTGCATTTCTCTCCTTCCTCGCTTTCCCATGTAGAAGTCCAATTGTGTGCTTCTTCGACCCTGCCCGGTGGAGGCTGTGCTAAACCATTTGGTTTGAGCACGAACGTCTGGGTCCTGCTCCCACAGCCGAAGAGCCAGGAGTGAAAACTGCTGCTGGGCCTCTTTAGCACCTGTTTAGCTCCACAACGCTGCCACTTGCATTGGGCTCGCTTCTCGCTTTCCCACCTAAAAGTCCAATTGTATGCTTCTTTGACCATGCCTGCTCGAGGCTGTGTGAGCCCGTCGCTTTGAACACAAACGTCCGGGTCCTGCTCCCACCAATGAAAAGCCAGAAGAGAAAAATCCTGCTGGCCTTCTTTAGCACCTGGTGAGATCAGCAGTGGTGCCACTTGCATTGCTTTCGCTCCTCACTTTCCCACCTTAATGTCCAATTGTGTGCTTCTTCGACCATGCCTGGTCGAGGGTTTGCCGCGCCCATTACTTTGAGCATGTACGTCCAGGTCCTGCTCCCACAGCCAGAGAGCCAGGACAAAAAACTGTTGCTGGGCCCCTTTACCACATGGAGAGCTCCGCAACAGTGCTGCTTGCATTGGTCTCTGCTTTCCCATCTAAAAGTCCAATTGTGACCTTCTTCGACCATGCCCAGTTGAGGTTGTGCCTATTCCGTTGCTTAGAGAAGGAACGTCTGGGTCCTCCTTCCACAGCCAAAGAGCCAGGAGACTAAAATCCTCCTAGGCCTCTTTAGCACCTGCTGAGATACGCAACAGTAATACTTGCATTGCTCTAGCTTCTCGCTTTCCCACCTAAAAGACCACTTCTGTGCTTCTACGACCATGCAAGGTCAAGGCTGTGCCAAGCCCATCGCTTTGAGCACGAAACTCTGGGTCCAGCTCCCACAGATAACGAACCAGGAGAGGAAAGTGCTGCTGGGCCTCTTTAGCACCTGGAGAGCTCCATGTCAGTGCTGCTTGCATTGGTCTTGCTTCTAGCTTTCTCACCTAAAAGTCCAACTATGTGCTTCTTTGACCATGCCCACAAGAGGAGGTGCCGAGCTTGTCGCTTGGAGCAGGAACGTCCGGGTCCTGCTCGAACAGCCGAAGAGCCATGAAAGAAACCTGCTGCTGGGCCTCTTTAGCACATGGAGAGCTCCGCAACGGTGCCACTTGCGTTGCTCTCACTCCTCGCTTTCCAACCTGAAAGTCCAATTGTGTGCTTCTTCAACCATGCCCAGCTGAAGCTGTGCCAAGCCCTTCACTTGGAGCATGAACGTCCAGGTCCTGCTCAAACAGTCGAAGAGCCAGGAGAGAAAACTGCTGCTAGGCCTCTTTAGCACATGGAGAGATCTGCAACGGTGCCACTTGCATTGGTCTCGCTCCTCGCTTCCCCACCTAAAAGTCCAATTGTATGCTTCATCGACCATGCCCGATGGAGTCTGTGCCAAGCCCGTCGCATTGAGCACGAACATCCTTATCCTGCTCACAGAGCCAAAGACCCAAGAGTAAAAAATACTGAAAAGTCTTTTCAGCACCTTGTCAGCTCCACAACGGTGCCACTTGCATTGGTCTCGCTCCTCACTTTCCCACCTAAAAGTCCAATTCTGTGCTTTTTCATCCATGCCCCATCGAGTCTGTGCTGATTCCGTTACTTTGAGCAGGAACGTCCGGGTCCTGCTCGACCAGCCAATGAGCAAGGAGAGAAAACTGCTGATGGGCCTGTTTAGCACATGGGCAGCTACGCAATGGTGTCGCTTGCATTGGTCTTGCTCCTCACTTTCCCACCTAAAAGTCTGATAGTGTGCTTCTTTGACCATGCCCGCTCGAAGCTGTGCCGAGCCTGTCGCTTGGAGCAAGTACTTCCAGTGCCTGCTCGAAGAGCCAAAGAACCAGGAGAGAAAAATGCTTTTGGGCCTCTTTATCACATGGAGAGCTCCGCAGTGTAAATGACCAAACCAGACCTGTAATGGTCCCATTCAGATACCCTGAGAACTTAGTGTGTGCAAACATTTCTGGCTGTGTCCTGTGAGCTCATCATATATAATCTCTCTGTTTCTAGCACCAGAGAGCCAGGAGGATCTATTTCATAAGGAAGATTTTGACATACATTTTTATGAACCATTCTCTTCCATGAGATGAAATGAGCCTCATTTGGAGTAACAGGTATGCAAGAAAGATTGTCATGCTTGTTTTCCCTTTGTTTCTGTTTCTTGTCTTCCTAGGGGGCTGTTCATTGCAATGACTGTAAGCCTGCTCTTCCCTTTGTTACTGAGGTTCACAGCTGGGGTTCTCTTCTGGATTTTCATCTTTGATGTGATTGGAATTATAGATTATGGCAGGTGTAATCCTCCAGCCTTTGAGGTTATTTTTCCTTATTGCTTGATTTTGGGCAAGGAAAGTAAGCGATCACATCAATTAAATGCTATAGTTGGGAGAACTAGTGCCTGGGTTTCAACACAGTTAAGTAAGAAGGGCTAAATGGCATCAAAATTTAGTAAGAATCCAGCCGTGCTGATACTTAGCACCAGATGTAGTAACCCGAACTATCTACCCACAGTGTGCTTAGTCTGCATTCACTTGTACTGATCTTTCTTTTCTCTATATGTGATGTTATAGTTGACTAGTCTTGCAGTAAGGCTTGTTTGGGTTTTGCTTACCTGACGTGCTGAGGACAAAAAGCTTCACTCATCAAAGATTTTAAAAAAACCCAACCTTGTCTTTGCACTCTTCAGAAACACTCACTTTATACTGATTGTTTTTTAACAGGCATCTGGCACTGTTACTGGGAGTGCGATCATCTTCAAGGAATACCTGGATGTGAGCTTGTGGTTTGTGATACTGGATTCCAGAGAGGCTTCAGAGTGTGCCTGCAGCTGAGGCAAACACCCTTAGCATTTAGTAAGTGCCCTTGAAACTTGCTATCTGTTAATGGATACTCAGGAGATCGGGTCACTGTCTTGCTACAGTTTCTGCCTTGTTAAATTTCCTCCTCTAGGTATGTTGCTCATAGAAGTCAGCAGAATTCTCTTTCTTATACAAAGTACCAGTATCTACTTTTTTTGTGAGGCTACTCGTGTGTTTGTAAGGGGCCATGATGCAGTCACACTAGTGATGAGAGTGAAGAACACTTGTATTACTGGCATTCTACTTCCTGTGTGTTCAGTCTTCACAATGGGAAAGTACAAAGCAATAACCAAGTCTAGATGAAGATAAGGGGGGAGCATTTTGCTCTCTCAGTCTGTTTATGCTCTCTCCTTGACGGCCCCGGAAATGAGATTAATAACTCTATGCTGTTTTTGTAGACCCATTTACATTCAGGTCACTGAATTTTCTTGGAGGCTGACTCCAGGCCTTGGAATGAACCACCACAAATGTCATGACCTCTACTTTTCAAAAGTGCTTCCCTGCTTTCTCTTACAAGGGCAGTGTATTTTAAACAGTCCTACTGGAACAAGACAGCCTGCATCATACACGTCTCTCCTGAGGGAAGGAGGGGCACAAGAGAGAACAAATACCTGTTAAATACTACTTGTAGTGCTGCTACTGCTCTATTAGCAGGCACACAGATACTAACTGATGATGAATGGCACATAACCTAAAACACTTCGTCTCCCTCCTGGAGGCTAAATTAATAAAGCGGTAGTTTCCTGCTTAAATCTCCTTTCTCTGCTTTGTGTCTTTGTGTAACTGTGTTGGATCATCGAGCTCACAAGCATCTTCTGCATATTGTTGAGGCAGAGCTTTTTAGCATGCTAAAAAGCCCTAGAGAATATTAGGGTTTTATTACGTCTTTCCTTGTAACTCCCCTGCCTGATTCTTAGCAGCCAGAAGCACCCAGAATTAATGGACATGTCTCAGGGTCAGAGAGGATGTGCTTCAGGTGTTTAAGACTCTGCCTTCTCTAGGTGGAGTCCAGAGAATTCTTTTACTTTCTACTGCAGAAGTAGGTTTTGAACTGGCTGTCCTGGGTTCAGCTACAGCAGTCATTTTTTCTCCTTCTTAGTAGCTGGAAGGACTGCATATCCAGCATGGTTCCGAGTTACCGGCTGGGCTGAAACCACGACACTGGCAGAGATAGACATCAGACAGAAGCTGACTCTTTAAAGAAGATCTGGGTTATGAATCAAAGACTGCTCGTAACTAAGAGAGGAAATGTTCTGGGACATGGTGCTCTCAGCTCTCTAGTCTTAAAGCAGGTTTGTGTGATTCCAGCAGCACAACTGGAAGGTGAAAATATTTTGGTCCAGAACTGTATTCTCTTAACCTCTTTGTTTTGGTTTGGTTTTTTGCCTCAAATGAAGGGAAAGGAGCTAATGCTCAGACAAGCCTATTGATTTAAGTTGATCTAAGGCTTGTTCATGTCACTTTATACCGTCTAAAAATTATGCTGCCTAAAACTTAAACTGAGTTTCTCTCATTAAGCCTATACAAATGCCCTTTAAATCCTAGTGCTTTCAAGGTATGAGATAGCTATGAATGGCCCAGTACACAGCTTATGCCTACAGCACCCTACAAATATGTAGGACAAAATATGTATGACCTTATTGGTCACTCTGTACGGCTAAAAATGAGTGTAGTGTCACAGGAGGCTATTTGAGAATGAATTGGAAATATTCCAGGACTTGTTTCTGGGGAAGTCTCTCGTTTGTAGATTGTCCTGGTGCTCTGTGGCCAGGCTCCTTGCTGTGTGCTCTCTGTGCAGGCGTCAAGCAGGCTCCTTGCTTCATCAGGGAGTCACGTCCTGCACTGAAGTGACTCTTGGTTACTGCTGTAGCTCAGCACAGGCTCTTGCTAATGGCTGCAGTGGCTGTGAGTGCAGGTTTTCACACATATGTTTTTTCTGCAGGGGCTTATCTCTTCTGTGAAACACTTGTGTGGGATTTCTACATTAAAAAACCCACCTGTTTTTTTGTTTCCCCCTCTGCTTGCCTGTGATGACCAGGAAGAAGAAGAAGAAGAAGACTGCCTGGGAGAGATGGGTAAAGAAGAGAAAGGGGAAGAAACAAGACCAGAAAAGCGGTGCGGAGGATGCCGGTGAAGAAGAGCAGGGAGAAGAGAAGCAGCAGCCTCCAGCAGGTCAGGCAAGAAACTGCCCCTCCCAGAGCAGAGTCCCACGAAAAGGAAGAAGGTGAGAAGTTGGAGTGTGGGGTGAGCATCACGCTGAGGGAATGGGCCTTGGATTTTGGTGTCTGGGAAGTTGAATGGTGAGAAACGGTCTCTAGGTTCAGGCAGGCCTCAGTCAGGCACAGCAGCGAAGCAGCTTTTATTTGGGGATGATGTGGGGGTTTTGGAGAGGTGTGATTGGGACTTTAAGGGGTGTGTGGGATGATTTTGGGGGTCTGAGAGGGTTTAGATCAGAGTGATGTGGACTTTAAAGGGTTGGGGGAATGATTTTGGTGGTCTGGGTGGGTTTAATGCAGTCTGATGAGTGCTTTAGGGCATCTGGGGGATGATTTTAATGGTCTTTCGTGGGATTTCTACATCAAAACCACTCTCTGTGTTTTGGTTTCCCCCTGTGCTTGCCTGTGATGACCAGGAAGAAGAAGACTGCCTGGGAGAGACTGGTAAAGAAGAGAAAGAGGAAGAAACAAGACCAGAAAAGCGGTATGGAGGATGTTGCTTGCCTGTGATGACCAGGAAGAAGAAGACTGCCTGGGAGAGACTGGTAAAGAAGAGAAAGAGGAAGAAACAAGACCAGAAAAGCGGTATGGAGGATGTCAGTGAAGAGCAGGGAGAAGAGAAGCAGCAGCCTCCAGCAGGTCAGGCAAGAAACTGCCCCTCCCAGAGCAGCGTCCCAGGAAAAGGAAAAAGGTGAGAAGCTGGAGTCTCTGTGAGCATCGCGCTGGGGGAATGGGCCTTAGGTTTTGGTGTCTGGGAAGTTGAACTGTGAGAAACGGCCTCTAGGTTCGGGCTGGCCTAGGTCAGGCGCAGCAGCGAAGCAGCTTTTATTTCACATTTGTGCAGAAACGGGTGTCCTGGCAAGTAGGCACACACAGCAAAGGCAGAGCTTTGATCTACATCTTGAAGCCGAAGAGCGGGCAGCAGAGAGGCAGGACGCAGATGGAGTTGTACATGGCAAAGCGAGGTCTTTAGATCAGAGGAAGATTCAGGTTGTGTTCTTGTAAAGCCCTCCTCTGGGTCATTTTCAAGCTCTCCATCTCTGCCCTTAGAGCTTTTCTGGAATGACTTCAGTGGTCTGTGCCTCAGTTTCCCTATCCGTAAACCAGGAAGAACAGCAATTTTCCTCTGCTTCTCTGGGTTTTCCAATTTAGTATTTTTATTTAACCCTCCTCTATGTTTCTTTGGAAAGCAGGTACCACTGGTACATACTAACTAGTCCTTTTCGGTCTCAGGTTTGAGTCAGCTACACAGGCATCAGCTGTTCTGTGCAGCAGCAAAAAGAGTGTGTTAGTGACAGCAGTCCTTCACAGACAGTAAAAAAGGGGTACAGAGGAAAATAGGGAGAAACAACAAAGTCTAAAGCCATTTTTCAGGGTTCCAGCACATTCTCCATAATGTTTGCATCTTTTTGGCACTCCCTGATGTTCTGAAGAGCTTTGATGATGCTGGGTCATATTAGCAAACAGGTTTAGACCACTCCAGTAATGCTTTTGCTGGTCTAATGTTGTCAATTCTTGTTTGTTTTTCCTCAGCCTTGTTGCTGCTCTTGTCTGCATGTGATCATCCAGAGCAAGACTAGAGGAGATCCAGGGAAGATTGCTGGAATCCCTTCCATCTTCTCCTTGCATACCAGAAACTTGATCATCTGACAGTAAGTAATATTGGGATGATTTTATACGTCACACAGAACCTGTAAAACTGCTTTATTTCCAAGTTCCCATCGTGTGTTAGCCAGAAGCACCAGAGAAATGTTGGGTTAGCTTTGTCTATAAATACTGATGAGAAATCTGAAGCACTTTTTTCTGTAGAAAATACCGATATTTG
>NW_009921529.1:0-1815 GCF_000696875.1 Nestor notabilis | reverse complement strand
CTGAAGTCTGTTTAGAAGAAATCCCAAGCGAGGATGGCTTTGTCTAAATAACAGGTATTATTAGTTTGGGACCATTTTATTCACTGGAGAGGCTTCTGAAGAAACATACCAGCGTACGGGGAATCTGATGGGAGATGGAAAGGGCTTTGCTAATTTTTATTGGGACTTGAATGCTTGAGGTGGAGGGAAAACTAGAAAGAAGTAGTTGTGTAGTAGCACGAGCTGAAGGAAGTGAGGTAGGTGCTTAGTAACTTTGAAATACCTTTGAATTCTTCAAGTTTGTTCTGAAGGAAGTTTAATTGCTGTCTTTGGTTAAAAGGCAGGTTTCTGTTAGCCTGGAAAAAGCATTTCTAAATATTGAAGGAGCTGGTAACACCTGATTTGAAGTGTGGCACCTATGTACCTTCTCTTTCCTAGCAGTTCATCTGTTTGTTCTGGTCAAGCTTTGTACTGGGGTTTGCAAGTGATGTCCAGAAATGTCCGGTCTGCCTTGCAATGATTTCTCTCTATACTGGAAACGCAGAGGAGTGGCCACTGCAGGTTGTGAGGGTTGCACTGGTAAGGCACGTTTTGTCCTGGTCAGTTGGAGGCTGGGTTGGGAGGATGCAAACGGATGGAGTGATTACTCATGAGCAAGAAAAGGGCTGATAATATCTCCTGTTCAAGGTGCTGCAAACAAGCTGAGGAAGGTTTTTCTTTTGTTTTCTTTTGGATTTTTTTGATGGCAGATTGTTGTGTTGCTTTGGGTTTGGTGCTGTGGTTTTTTGAGGCTTCCTCTGCTATAGTTCTAGCAGTTCGTGTAATACTGCTTCCACAGAACACACGGTAGAATGAAACATGAAGGCTTATGCTCTTTCCTAAACAGTTTAAATGACTGACTTACCATTGGATTGGAGACACATCACGAAGGAGTAGGAGAATGTCATAGGAAGGAATATACCTCTCTGGAGTAGTAAAGCTGTGAGACTAAAAAAGACAAATGCATGGATGCACTGGGGAAGGAAATTACCACTTTCTTGTTCTACTCCCACCCTTCAAAAAGAGAAAAGAACTTAAAAACCTTAAAATTCCTCCCACCACTTGACATTTTACAACAATATTCAAATGCCATAATCAGTTTTGATTAAAAGGAACAACCAGGTGGCAGATGATGGAAATGGATGGATGATGCAGTGGGGCAGTGTGGAGAGGGAGAGTCAGCTGGGGTTGAGGTGTCTGTAACCCCAAAATCAATCGAGGGAATGTATGAATGTATCCTCTGGGCTGAGGAAGTTCCCCGACTGTGTCCCTTGAAATGGAAGCAACTGAACCTTTAAGAGTAATAAGGAAAGAGCAAACTGTAAATGAGACCCTCTGGCAGAGTGATGGGGCTGCAGTCCCAAGGGAGACGCATGTGCTCCCGTGACAGCTGAGGCCATTAAAGAGTGCCAGTGGAGTTTTGGCAGCGGGCAGGAGCCCTTGTTATGATGGAAGGCATTAATATGGGAAGGAAGAAAGGGGGTGGAAGAACAGCCTGGTGACAAGCTGATCTGGGACAGAGGAGCAGGGCAATTTTGTAGCCGTTCCAGCTATCGACTTTGTTGTGAGGCAATGAGCCCTTTAGTTTAGGAGGGACTTCCGCCCGGCACGTTTCAGAAGCGCACGAAAGATGATAAAAGTGTCACCTCACTAACTTAGCATCCAGGATGCTGCTTAACTTCAATCTGAGCTGTTTTTTACTCAGTTAGTTTCCTAAATTATTTTGGGTGTCTGGGGAGGGATGTGTGTGGCTAGAGCGGTCTGATGGGGGCTGTAGGGGGTGTGGGGGATGATTTT
>NW_009921528.1:19787-29888 GCF_000696875.1 Nestor notabilis | reverse complement strand
CGGCTCGGCCTAAGCCAACCTGGCTCGGTGCAGCGCCTTGGCACCGCTGGCAAGGCCCGTAGGAAGGATTTAGCCACACGGCGAGGGGTCTAGCAGCCTGTTGGTAGAAGAAGAGCTTCGGGGAGGCCGTGTTGCCCCCGCCGAGCCGCTGTGCTGAGGTGAGGGGCTCCTCTGCCCATGCAGCTGGGTGTCTCACCGCGCTGGTGTTCTTCCCATCCTACCTTGCCCTTTACAAGAGCTCACATCAACCCTTGGGGCTGTGCTGACAAGGGCTATGGGGTGAGCGCTGGTAGCATGGGGCAGCTTTTTTTCTGGGTCAGTGTAAATGTGTTTTTGCCACAATGAATAGTGCCATAACTACAGACGCTCTCCCAACCTGTGGTCTGACATCTGCCTTGGAATCTTGCTTGGTCCACAGCAGACAAGTGATGGGAACTGAGACTGGGATAGAAACTTTGGTCTATGAAGTTGAATAAGTAGCAGTTAGTTTTGGTTTTGCTTTCTCCATCTCTGTGACCTGGGCAATCTTGGGAGTAGAATTCTGTCCCATCCAAGCACATCACCTTGCCTTATGGCCTCTAAAGGCTTCTGGCCAAAGCCTGTCGCATAGGGGTATTCAGACCCTGCACAGCTGCAATTCCTAAAGAAGTCCCTTACTGATTTATCTTTCAAGTCTAGTCGATGGGATTTTGTCTTGAAGGGGCCTTCAGATTTTGGGGTGGAAATTGTGTTTTTGCTCTGTTGGGCATCAGTTTCTAAGTGTTGTAAATCTTCTTTTCAGGACCAGGAGTGGAAACTTGGAGAAAAATCTGTGGACTGCTACTAATGTGATGGAGGCAAGAGCTGATGAAAGCTTTGAGGTCTTCCTTATGGGAGGTTCCCCCTAGCAAGAAGCGGCATGTCCAGAATCCTCAGCTTTGGTGGCATTACAGTGTTATAGCAACACACTTCTCATTGCTGGAGGTTCACCATAACATGGGATGACACGTGAGAGGGCAAGCCCACTTCCCGCCCCTCCGCAGCCTCTGGCATGCTCATTTGGGTGGTGATGCCCTCCCTCTCCCCATCCCCTTCCCACCCATTCATTCCAGTGCAAAGCACAGTTGGGCACCCCGTCGGCTGTGCTAATGCATCCCCACGTTGGGGGGGTTACACTGCTGGATCTGCTAAACAGTCCCAGCTAATAATACCCCCCAATACTTCTTTATTTTGGACAGTTATGCAAAGATGCAGCTTGCAGAATGGCATGATAAATATCTTGGCAAAGCTGAGCTGGCAGTGAAAGGAAGTGTCAGCGCAGGAGTAAGCGGTTGGGGGCAAGGAAATGGCAGGAACGTCTTCAGCTGCTGTACCATAAAAGACCAGATGTAATGATTTGACACACTTCCACCCATCTTATGTCTTTTTTTCCCCCGCAAACGATGCTGAGATTGCAGAGACATCTAACATCCTTAAAATCTTTCATGCCAAAAATTTCCATGGTCAGCATGAGCATCGATGCATGCAAAGTGGGGAGCGCGGCATTTAGCAGTTGGCTACTAAGAACCAGAATAAGGGGAGAGTTATGGCCACGTGAAAAACCCAGGGCACAATCATGTAACTAAGAGGCCATTAGGAAGCATATTGGCTGAGGAGGACTGGGTATTAATCCCTGATTAATGCTTGGGGGCTCGATTGTATGATCTGGATGTATTTTTATGTACTTGTGTATGTATATATTTGCCCCAATGGCAAGAAGCAAATGTGTCTGAGGTTTGGAAGCTGAAGCTTTTACTTGATCTAGTTTCTTGACTCATTTCCTGCGGATTTGTGAGATCTCATATTTGATCTCTGCTCTCACTGTCCGGCTAATTTGGACTCTGCTAAGCTGTTCATTCTCCAAGGGATTTCTCTTACTGCACAACCCTCTTACTTTCATAATGATAAATATTGGATTTTCTTTTTCTGCTATTCAGGTTACTGTGCTGGTTCTTGTGAATCGCTCTTTCAAGATGACTGGCTTTTCTGAATGAAGAGGCTCTCAGAGGTGCGATTTCTGTTTGTGCATTGTGCTGTTCGGATCCAGAGCTTCTGCTTACACACAGAGTAGCACTTCCCTGGGATGAGATCGTTACAGTACCTAGGATTAATTAGCCATTGGTGGCAGAGCTTCAAGACAACAGCTTCTGTATGCTAACGGTTTGCATGCTATGACTGTTCTGTGTTTTATATTCAAAAGGACCATTTACCTTGCAGAGTAATACTTTAGCTGTTGTGGAGAACCTGGTATATGGACCCTTGGACTGAAAATGGACTTCCCTGAGTGCTGTTTCACCTTTGGCTAGCACTTCTTTAGGGTGAGAAGCACTGGAATTGAAGCAGCAAAGTTTAGTATGGCATCTACTGCAGGCTTGCAATGTAGCCTCCTACCTTCACCTACTCTTGCCTTTAAAACCCATGCCTTTGAGCTGAAATCTTCCACGCTGTTGATTTAGGGACCTAAGTATGAATGTTGGTACCTTGTTGACTGTGCTAGTTTCAATGACTTTTCCACTGACTCACTCGGTGACTTTGAATGAGTGAGGAGTGGAAGTCAGCAGTCCTGAATCATGCCATCCTCCAGACAATTACCCCCCTCCCCGATAATTCTTTCGAGCAGCAATCATATTTTAAAAGCAATGATTACATCTGTGTTTTCCCCCGTTATAATAGCTCACAATGTCAGAGCTGCAGAAACGATCCGCAGCACTTGCAGTCAGCTTGAAAGCTTTCAGAGTTGACACGGTTTGGGGGGTCATGGCATTTGGAAATACAAAGGGGTTATTTTTTTTTCAGCGTGTGATTTTGGAGAATTGTCAGGTACTTGCCAGGGGAAAAGGAGGTGGAAAGTTCCTCGCAGTCCTCCCAGGATGTCCTTTTGATGTTTTGAAGGTAAAGCCCTTCCAGAGCAGGAAAGCAGAAAGGGACCCTCGCTGCCAGATGGGCTCTTTTGCCCAAGATCTGACTATCCCACCATTTCTCCATTTCTTGGTTTTTGTAAGCATGTGTTTTACTGTGACAGAAAATGACAACAAAGCTTATGTGATCTCTTTGCTACTGCATGCATGCGCCTCTGTACAACTTTGAGATGCTGGGCCTGGTGGCCAGAGAGGTGAAGGGAAAAGGAGCAACCAGGAAAGAGAGAAGAGGTCTCCAAAACAACCCAGTATACACATGTTCGAATGAAATCTGAGGCTCTTTGAAGGAGCAGCTTAATGCTTTCAGCTGAAGGCAGAGGTAGAGCAGGAGCTCAGCTCCTTCTGGACACGGCAGGATCCAGCTGGGCAACAGAGATGTCCTGATGGCCAGGAAGGCATTGACCAGCACATGCAGTCAGCCATGAGTCACAGGTATGGGACAAACCTGGTTTCACTTGCAGCTGTATTCATGAAGCCATGCACTCTCCTTCACCTTTTCCCAAAATAAAAGCAAGGTTTATTGAAACAAGGGGACTGTCAGGAAAAGGGGGCTTTACAAAACCCTTGCTCTCCTATTGAGCACTCTGATGTCCTCTTAGCAGGATGTGATTTAAAGCCCCCTGACATGATGGTTTGGTGTTTCCTTTGTGTGCGTAATTTCCTTTCGATATGAAGGGATGATAAGAAACCTAAATTGTAATCTCACAAGCACATGGCACATTGTCTTTGGGGTGCAGATAGCAGGAAAATGCTCTGGTCTTGAGTTCAGCATTTCAGCCTCACCCCGGTGGCAGGGTGGCATTAGCAGGTTTAGTGGGACAGCGGCAGTGGTGGGAGTGAATCCTTCAGAAGCAGTGATGCAGGATGATGGTTTTTAGGAGTCCCACTGGAATCGGGTCCCCAGCATGGACTCAGCAAGAGAAGGGTTCACAGCTGCTTCTTGAGCTTCTTCCATACCTTCTTTTGCTGAATGATTGGAAAGAAAAACTGCTGCAAAACCTTCACATACCAGCATCAGTTCCCTAGCAGTGCTTTGCTTCTGTGCAGTCCCAGCTCAGAGTGTGCCCTGGCCCATTGGATCCAAAAACAAGTGTGCACAGGCTCTGCCAATGGCATGGGTGCACTGGCAACCTCAGGTTTAGCCCTAAAGCCGGGCTACTTTTGGCATGAGGGAAGGGCTGCTCTCCTCTCAACGTGCCTTTCCACCCTTGAGAGGTTTCTGCATTTTTGGTGCAGATGTTTCCAGGGCCTCGTGGGAACTGGATAAACAGATGCCAAATAATCCGGTTTTACTTCAGGGAGCACAAAAGTTTTCTGGGAAAAACATTGGAGCTGTGCACACCTTTTCCTCCCCTCTTTTGGGATTATTTGGATTAGGCTTGAACCCTGAAGTGTATTAAAATACACCTAAGTTGCTTTCTGATACCCAGACTTCACTTGATAACTGTTGTTCCTCCCATTCTCCCACAGCTAATGGGAGAACATCCCTTCTGAACACCCATATCTCTTCTATTGCAAAGCTCTTTGGTTGGCCTCGGACAGGATGAACTGTTGACTGCTTACTTTGGCAAAACCAGTTTTCGTGGCTTGACCTGCTTTCCTCACCTAGCATCCTGCTGTGAGTAGAGGGTCTTAGTTCCGTACCTGAGCAGTTATAATTGCAGGTTTACCCAGTCCAGACCCAGCCGTGGTAGAAACCTACACACAGGTACTGATCAGGAAAGGTTTCTGGACTTAAATGAAGCTTTTGAAACATGGAAATGAGGACATGCTTTTGGTGGTGTATGGTACACGGGAAATAAGTGGAATGAGCATTCTACCCTGCCTGTATCCTCCTTAACCAAGCCCTTGGTTTCAGGGCTGCTCAGTGGCACTGACCCACACAGATGGTCAGCAACATTTAATTTCAAAGAGTAGCAGTCCACCCTCTTCTCCAGGCAGGTATTTTCCCTTCTCCCAATGTCCTCGTAAAAACTCCAGCTAGGCAAATATAGCACATGGCATATGAGTGTCCTAGAAGGTCTCAGAGGTGGAGAGTTAAAGCTAAAGAAAGTTCATGGTTAACCACATGCACCACTGGATAGCTTTGCCAGGGATAAATTGCAGAACACGACAAAGAAGCTGGGAGGAGAGTTTAATGGTCCTGCAGAGAGCAAGCACCACCTTAGACAGCCATCCTCCAAGACTTGCATTGCTGTTCCCAAGGATTCCCATGGAAAATAATCATACGCTCCTTTTATGTCCTTGTAATCACAAACATATTATGCTTCCCTGCCCACTTCTAAGGAGAAAAGTAATTAGTCACCCCACACAAATCTTTTGGGACTGTGCATACACTCCAGTATGTTTTCCAGCTCTGTCTAGAAGGGAATGAAGATGCACAGCTCTGCTTTGTGCATGGTTATTAACAGACTGTCATTTGCAGAAGCTGGGTGCAAGGCCTTTCCCATGCTTGCCACCAGCTGCATCTCCAGCAGCGTTCGCTGCCAGGGTTAACAAAGCCCAGAAGTGCAAGCCCAGGTTATGAGAGCTTCACGCCTGCAAAGCTGAAGGCACAGCCTCGCCTCCTCAGAGCTTGCAGCCTGCTCACAAAACTTCCTTCTTTTAGGCAGGAGCCTCTCCAGTCTTTTGGTGGAGAAAAAGGGCTGGTCGTTGCTGGGTGCATGTTCTGACCTTAAAAGCTGAAAGTAAAACCAATCCAAGATATGGGGCGTCCTGAAGTGGCAACTGAAGGTCTTCTTTTGTTCATTCTACAGTTATACCATCGTGCTAAAATTGCAAGTGGGGATGAGTGGGGTTAATTTAAGGTTTATTGTGGCAAAGAAGAATTATTCAGAAGGTGCTGGAAAACAGCAAATAGAAGACATTCTGGAAAATAAGCTTCATTTCCATAGCCAGGAGTGCTTGACTTACGTTGCAGGGACTGTGAAAGAAACCTCCCAGATCCATAGCAGGTAAACATTTGCCTTTGATTCTGTTTTTCTCTTCGAGTCTATAAACCCCAGCATTTACACTGAAGCGGATGTGCTGAAAGCTGTGTTTAGGAGGAGGATTTCATCCCCTCCTGCGTGTACTTCTGACATGTGATAATCGTTTGACTGCAGCTTTACAAAGTATGGCTTGGAGGGGTGGCATGGGAGGAGTTACGTGACACCCATGGTAACTGCTGGAGTCAGCCCTACTGAAGGTAGTGGAAGCAGGATCAGGCCATCCAGAAGAGAGATTTTGTTTTAGATAGCCACTATGTACCCTCAGTGGCTTATGGCAAATTCCTGCCTACTCATTTCACACATCAGAGAGGTCCCGTTCGGGACACAGAGCACACATGTGTGCTAGGACCTTGTGTGAACTACTTACAGTGTAGTTCGAAACTCATCGGGGGGTGACAGCACTACCCTAACCACATGGCCCATATTCATTACTTTGCATATAACTGCTGCTCCTCACACCAAAGCCATTACCATGCTACCAGTGTTTAATTTATTACTGCATAAAATGCTCTGGATAACAGTGACATTGAAAAGCTGCTTATAAATCAGTTCCTGCTCAGCTCTAAAGAGATTTGGTCTCCTCTTTGACGTTTCTGAGTCTTAAGGAAGTAACAAACGTGAAAGCTCTCCTACAAGACTTGATCAAAGGCCTGGAAGATGGCAGTCTGCATTTTGCCCTTTCTCCTCTCTCAGGGTTGCAGCCAAACCTGTCTTTTTGAAAGAAAGGTGGATAGCTGTCTTGCTTTAAAATCCTGGGAGTGTGCAAAGCAGAGGTGATTTTTACCTTGCTGTAGCAAGTCAAGGTCAACTCTGTCCCCTCTGTAGATAGGCTTTACCTCTGCTAGTAATGGGATGAGCAAAGCCCCCTTTGAGAAGAGGCACCAGAGCCTGCTGCCGTGCTGCTTTCTGAACAATACTAACACTGGAAAGGACTCCATGCTACTACAACACAGCTGTCACCAAAATCACAGCCAGAGCTTCACTCGATCATAAAATCTGCTATAGCAGAAAGTGGTGCAAGCTTTGCAGTAGCTTTGCTGCACACAATTACCCCAGAAGGGGCTTTGACCTTTTAACAATGATACTTCATTGTACAGAATTTTCTCATATTCATTTCCCAAGTATCAGGAGGAGATAATCACTGAGGAACATGAGATCTTGAAAAAAGGTAATCACCCAGATAATAAATGAAATATTGCAACTTTTGATACAGCTCATGCATCTGTGCAATCATGTCTGCTCTTACATGCTAATTTTCATTAGTATCCTTCACAGTCATTTGTAAGGTGAAGAACAGCTTTGGCCTTCCCTTACAGCACAAGAAATCACAGCCTGAAGAGATACCCAGGTGCTGGGGGAGAACTCAGACTCAGGAGCACTTGGGAGTCATCTAGGACAGGAAAAAAACATCCACTTGAGCTTAATTCCCCGTGCTTATTTACGTGTGTCTAATTGCTTGGCTGTAAGTGGTGTTTAAATCACCTAAGCCCCTCTGTTCCCTGGTAATTCACTACCAGAAAGGACAGGAATAATTTCTAACAAGTCTGTGAGGCTTATCAGAATTACTCCAAACTTATGAGAATTTGGAATAAAGTTAAATGCTTCAAGCCTAAATACCACGCTGCTTATTCTCTTCTCATTGTTTATATCAGCATGGATTAAAATGAAATGCTGCTGTGAAGCTGCCTCATCAAACTGAATGTGGTTGTAATTGTTTGCCTGGTGTGGCTTGAGTAAAAGTGCTCCAGTGTGCATTTGCACCCTAGGAAAATGCTTTACTCCCTGATTTCCAAGCTTGAAAAGAACTCCATACAGATGAAACACATTTTTCACCCTCCAAAGAAGTGTTTTCACCTACAGATACTTTCTGCTGCCTAAACAAGAGCCCTTTCCTTTGCGCTTGTGCCAACATGTAACTTGGATAAAGAATTAAACTTAGATTCTTAGTTATAATGCTTCTCCTGACTTTTTTTCTTTAATAATGACTGTAAGACAGATGCTGCCTCTCTGCTGAATTTTAATCTTTCTAATGAAGGTGTGTTTGAAGAAGGCACACCCTTCAGAAAATGTTTTGTGGTATCGTATTTGTGCCTTTAGTGTTGAGGACCAGCTGCCTTTTCCATTTTAAATGCACTTTTCAGGGTCTTACATCACAGAGGCCTAAATTAAAACACACTTACCATAAAGGGGTGCAGCATATGCATTCATCCTGGAAATTGCACTGCGACATGAAAGATACCCAAACACTATATGTAATTTCAAAGATGAGCAAGGCTTGGCTTTTCAGATGTCCCACGCGAGGGAAGCACCCACATCCCGCAAAATTGCAAGCTTCTGAATCATGGAAGTCGGATCATAAAGCCTCTAATTCCCACTGGTTTGAAGACATGTGTGACTGTGGAGACTGAGCCCAGCGCTGAATCGGAGCGGGCGACCGCCTGGAGGATGTGGGGCTGTGCAGGAACCCCTGTGGCCACGCACCCGGCATGACCCAGGGAGCTGCCGGGCTCAGGGATGGGGTAACTCTCCCTCTTCTGCCTCCCAGCTCCTCCTCCACATGGTTCTCAGGCTCAGGGGTCAGGGTCTGGTGGCTTCTCGTGATGTGAAGATTTTGCTCAGTGGTTTGCAGGCTGAGGAGGGCTGGTCATGCCCAGTGTAAAGAATTGTTTGTTCTGCTCCAGGTGTCTTTCTCTTCATTAAGACTATAGGAGAAAAGTTTTCCTCTCCAGTGTGGTGGTATAGACCAGGAGTCACATCACTGGCACCTTTGTTTTGGATTTTGTAGACTCACAAAATGGTTTGGGTTGAAAGGACCTTAACGCTCATCCTGCTCCAACCCCTGCCACGGGCAGGGACATTTCCCACTAGAGCAGGTTGCTCCAAGCCCCTGTGTCCAACCTGGCCTTGAACACTGCCAGGGATGGGGCAGCCACAGCTTCTCTGGGCACCCTGTGCCAGCGCCTCAGCACCCTCACAGGGAAGGAATTTTCACCAATAGCTAATCCAAATCTCCCCTCTGTCAGTTTAAAGCCATTCCCCCTTGTCCTGTCACTACATGTCCTTATAAAAAGTCCCTCTCAAGATTTCTCGTTGGTCCGTTTAGGCACTGGGAACTGCTCTAAGGTCTCCCCTTACGGAGCCTTCTCTTTTCCAGGGGTGAACAATCCCAGCACTCTCAGCCTGTCTCCACAGCAGAGGTGCTCCAGCCCTCTGATCATCTTTGTGGCCCGTCTCTAGATTCACTCTGACAGCTCCATATATATACCATGGTGAGACTAGCAGCAGGCCTTTAGCGTAGCTCACTGAAGGTATGCAGCTAGGAAACCTTGCCACAGGCTGTGCATCCCTGCAGAACCAGAATCCTCCTTTTTGGGTTCACATGTGATTGATGCCAAATTCATTCTCCATGTACATGACACCCGGGAGCCGAACAGAGACCTGTAGAGAGCCATCAGCTCTGTCAGCCTGTGGGTATACAGAGAGACCCCCCCAAACTCTAGCCAGAGTGAGACTTCCTCTTCTGCCTCCTTTCAGCAGCAGTCTTTACTCATAACTCACTCTTGGGGGGACAGATTTTGCAGTTCATTTCAAGTATCAGATATTGGCAATCCCTCTCCTAGAGCATCGTGGTCAGAGAGCATCCTGGGCTAGTTCAGGAGGCGCAGGGCTCTCCTGTGTCTAGACGTTGCAGTATATGTTATCCAGCTGCCTGTGGGGTTACCAGGCTCAACACAAACATGCTAAGCTCACAAGGAAAAGGAAATACAGGAATATTCACCACCAGAAGACACTACCTCCCTTGATATTTTCATCTGCAAAACAATTGCTTACAGAGAGGTTTGAACTGGAAGATGACATTGGCCTTTTTCCTTTTTCCTCTTTTGACTTTTGTTTCCTGTAGGACAATTCTCTGGAATGACTTCAGGTTGTCATTGTGTGCTAGGGATTTCCCTCCCTGACCTCTTCCAGGTTGCCTGTGATGCAAAATCTCTGTTTAAACTGAAAGCCATAAATACAAGAGCTGCTCCTTCCAAAGGAAATGTTGTTGTTCTTTTCACTTCCATGTCCTCAAATAAGTCTTAAGTCTTTGCTCTGTACCCAGGTATTTCCACTTGGGACTTCCCAGTTTCCTGTAAATTCTGATTTACTCTCTTGCTGAGTACATGGAACCAGAT
>NW_009921528.1:17477-19756 GCF_000696875.1 Nestor notabilis | reverse complement strand
CCTGCTGAAAAAAAAAGAAAAGAAAAGAACAATAAACCCCTAATTGAAATATTTTGCTGAAAAATGTCACAGCAGAGTGATTTTTGCAACAAAAGCCCAATGTTTTTTGCTTTTCTAAACTAGGAAAAAAATGTGTGTGTATATCCCTTTGATTGGAAAAGTCTGATACTCAGTCCCAGGGAAAGAAGAGCCTGGCTTTGATTTTTAAGTCTATTTGTGTGCCTTTGTTATGAATATTGTAGTCAGTTTGGGGAAGTGTTGTTGTTAAGGAGAAGGTGGCTATTTCAGGTACAAAGGTGGCTCCTTTGGAAAGGTTGAAATCCATCTGTCTGCCCCTGAGTTCCTCTATAACCTCAGTCAAACCGCAGGGGTCTGCACCCCACTTATCTCAGGCTCAGGGCAACCAGATGTCCAAGGCTTGGGTCCGTCCTGGCATCCTAACAAGCATCTGTGGGATATTGTTTGTCCTGATTGTTTTTTCTGGATATGGTTTTATTTCCAGCAAGTCCTTCTTAATCTGGACTGACCTTATTCCATGCCAAGAAGTCAGGACTTTCCTGTGTAGGAAACGTGCCTGACCCATCTCACCACCTGCCCCAACTCTTCCTCCCTCCACTGATCCTTTCTCCCTTCAGAGTCATCACCCAACTAAGTCCCTCATAACTTTGGTGTGTTTATACCCCTCCTCTCCCAGATCTCAAGAGATGAATTCCCCATTGATCCCACAGAGCGGGATCATTCCTGTGTGCGTGCAGTGTTTTTAGGGTGCAGCACACAGGAGATCGATGCAGGATTCCCTCTCTGAAACCCAGACACCACGTTCCCCTCCACCACGTGAAAATGAAAGTAAGCTTGGCCACAGCGAAACTACAGAGCAGCAGTGGGGCCTTGTGTGTTTGTGGAGATGGTGTGAGGCACCCAAAGCTTTACTTCAGATTTCCAGGGGGTGCGAAACGCATGGGTGCATCTGCCAGTGGGACCTCCAGGAGGACAAAACGCCACTGGGATCCCTGCTATGAAGAGCTGCCCTGAGGTCGGTGTCACAGGATTTCCGCAGGCTTGTACTTATCTTGTAGACACATCTCGTGGGGAGGAGAAGCGAGACGCGCACACGCGCAGGTACAGTGAGCACAGCTGTCTGTTGTGGGGCCGTGAGGAACCGCCGGAAACCCACAGGGGAAGATGCAGAAAAAAGTGAAAAGGGGAAAAAAAAGGTGTGGGGGAGGGAAGAAGCTGTTTTTCTCAAAGCTTGGCTGCCCTTGCAGGCAGTGACATCCCACAAGGGGTGCGCGCTTTAGGCCATTAAAAGCTTTTGGTGTCCTGTAGATGCTGAAATAGAAGGGCAGAAGTATATAGTGCTGAACAAGTGGTTAACGTGCTGTTCTCAGGGACAGCAGCCATGAGCGGGCACAGCAGCTTGCTGTGCTGATAAAGCTCGTGTCTGCTCTGGAGTCTGGGAAACTGAGCCATGGGAGCAAATCGACTTGCCAAAGCCACACAGTAATTGTGACAGGGTTAGAAAAAAGATTAAATATGAACAGATTCCCCCTACTCTGCCTGCTCCATGCACTCATGTGAAGACTGTATCTGCATGGGGTATTTGAGGTGCGCCTGGGGTAGCCCTGGATAATAGCGACTCAATTCTTACGTGGAAGTTAAGATGGAGTAGAAATGAGGCACCTGAGGGTCTGGTTTGCCCCGAAGGAGCAGAGCTTTGCTGCTCTCTGTGTGTTTGCCCATGCACTCACTGCATGGCAGGGAAGCACAAAGCAGAAAACATGCCCTCTGGAAAGACCTGGCAAAATAATAGCTGCCTCAGTTCAGGGGCTGAGCTGGAAAAAGCAGAGAAAAATAAACAGCATTGGGTCAAAGTGAAAGAAATGGTTGTTTTTCCTTTTTTTTTGTTGTTTGGGGGAAATGAGAAAAACCCCAACATGTTATTTTGGGTCAACCCGAATCACATTTTGTATGTAATGTTTTGCTTTGAGGTTAGTTACCCCTCATGCTTTTCACACTTTCTTTTATTTCAGGTCTCTTTTGAGTGGAAAATGCCACTTCAAAATAGCAAATCAAAGGGTTGTGTTTAAGAGGCATTGAAATAAAATGCTGTGGCATTTTCCAAACAAACCATTTCTTTCAAAGAAATGTAGATATGTATGTCCTTTCCCCCTATATTTTGGGTACAGTTGAAAATGTTTGCCTTGTTCCATTCATTTTGGAAGCTCAGAAATTGCATGTTTTGGGTTTGGGTTTTTTTCTTTCCCCTAGATATTTCTGGG
>NW_009921528.1:344-17446 GCF_000696875.1 Nestor notabilis | reverse complement strand
ATTCTCATTCAATTCCTGCGGAGCAACTGCTTCTGCAGGAACAAGAAGAGGGAGGCATGTAACCTGGGGAATGGGTACCACAGCTCACATTAGCCAAAGGCCCCAGGAGCGCTTGCAGCTCCTGGTTGTGTCTTCAGGGCACAGGGTGAAGCTCACCACAGCACCTGAGGCAGAGCCAGGCTATGGCTGAAGGCAAGAGTATTCCCAGCACCCTCTTATAGCAGAGCTATTGAAAAGCAGCAGTGAGGAAGGAGTTGAGGATGAGGATGGATGCATGCAGCTTTACAGAGCTTGGTTTTAAATGGCCATGCCACTGGATGGTTGGTTTTCTAACAACCAGGTCACTGGAGCCAGCCTTTCATCCCAATAAATTCCAGGTTTTCTCAGCTTGCTGGCAGGTTGTACAGAGGTGGATATGTAGGGTCGTGGGAGAGGTGTTGGGGGCTAGTTCTCCTAGTACGCACCCCATCCCCTCTGGGGTCCTGCAGGGCTCTCTCCTTCGGTGGGTTTGCCCTGTTAGGGCTATGGCTGCGTATACTTGGAGCTACCTCCTCAACTCAAGCCGGGGGCTTGCTTGCTTACCAGCAGTCAGGCTGGTGTAGCAGAGGAGCAAACTGCCTTGTGCTCACTCCAGATAAGAGAGGTGATGCTGATAGGCATGAGAGAAACATCCCGAGCAACTGACTGAAGCAGAAATGTGGTTTGCAGCTCGAGTGTTTGCCCCACAGGTTGGCACTCTCAGGCAGGGGCAGGTGGGAGCTGGTGCAGGGGGACCACGGTTGCACTATGATGTCCAATGGACAGTGAAGTCCTAGAGGTTCTCTTTCCATCTAATGGGAGGGCAACAACCCTTTAAAGCCAGATGTATGGTAAATGACAGCTTAGGTGACAGGCATTTCCTTCCAGACCAACGAGTAATGCTGTGTGCTCTGACTAGCAGGGGACAGAACTTCTGAATTCAAGCCACTTTAAGTCAGCAAACTCTTTCTCTGATTTTCCCAGAGCTGGCCAGCTGTGGCCTTCTGTGGTTGCTTCAGCATGCAATGTTTTGTAATGAAGTGGTGGGGTCTCAGCAGGCCTTATTCTGTCACTGGAACAATGGAGCATGGACTTTCTTTGTATCCTGAAGGGCATCAAATAATAAGAACAAGAAAAGTTGTCCAGCTGTGCTTCAGCTGGACTGGTTTTCTCTTTTCATTCTTTCCATTGGCCTTAGTAGAGAGCGTGGCAGCCTAATTCACTTATCTTCTGAGGAGGATACTTAAAATGTAAATAGAAAACTGGATTTAAGAAGTGGAATGTGTCCAGCATGAAGAAATAAGAATTACTGCTGCTGGAATTACCTTCCTTTTGTTGGGATTATATGAGGGAGGAATTTGGTCTGCTCTTGGCAGCTCTGTGCACAAAGCTGAGTGGTGGCATCACTGGCAGTTGTTTTTAACATCTAGAAACTCATTCCTAACCTTAGTCACTTCAGGTGAAAGGATCACATAGCCCGGTAAATTTGGGAAGGATAAGTAAAGGAATACCAACCCCAACCACCTTCCAGCTGGCAAGAGGGACTCGGGTTACTCAGGTTTGGCAAGGCTGGGCTATTCACTATTTTAACGCCCTGCAAAGTCCACGTAGAAGTGAAGAATTGCAGGCAAAACCTGCTGGCTAGTCCCTCAGCTCAGAGGGTGTCTGGAGGAGGCTGTCACAGCTTGCTGGGGCTCAAGGTGTTGCGGAGAAGGAAGCCAAAGCATCCGGCAGGCCCCCGCTGTCCTGCGGGAGATGTGCCTGTGAAGATGCAGGCGGATGTTTGCTGCTCGCAGCCCGTCTCCAGTTAATGTCACAGCAAGGTGAAAATGAGCCCGATAAGCGGCTTAAAAAGCAGGTTTTGGAGGGAGCAGGTCGAGGGACCCGTGGGGACAGCAGTGGTGGGAACGACTAGTCCAGCACAGCTGCAGCCAGAGGAGGACGTGTATCTCCACCCATATCCTCCCGCTGGGAAAGCGCTGCCTGGGGGGCAAAGTCCACCTCAGCAGGGACGTGGGGAAATAGGTGGCAATGAAATGATTCCCTTGCACCCGTTGGAGCGGATCAAGGGGGCTGCGTGGGGAACAGCTCATATGTTAAGCCCATCATACTTGCTATCAGATTTTCTGTTGTTGTTGTTGTTGAAAGCACTACAGAGAGCAGCACGTTTCCAGGAGCCTGGCTCCAGCAAGCAAACTTCCCCGTGGCTTCCTGCCGCTTTGGGGAGGATTCGTGGCTGGGGATTCTTTACCTCTTCCGTGCCAACTCGACTGGAGCCGTGTCTCAAGATGGTTCTTTGATATCCTATACAAAGGATTATTCCTCGTGGTGTTTTTGTTGTGAAATAATATGTTTCTGCAAAGTTTAATCTGATTAAAATACAAAGAATTAGGATGGGGGACTGGGTACGTGCAAAGTAGTATTTATGTATCTGTTTCTTTTGTTAATAGATAGGCTGCCAGTCCCACAAACACTTCAGCATGCACTTAATGTTCCTGGTGGCTAATCCCATGAAAGTCTACTCCCAGCATATAGTCAAACACAGATGTACATCTGTATAAGGCACGGACTGCATGGCCCTAAAACTTATGTGCTGACTTAGGGCTGTTGCGTTGTGAACGTTTGTGTGTCTGGAGTGTCTCATTAGGCTCAGGGATGCATAAACCCTCACTGTCTGGATGCACAAGGTGTTAAGTAGGACTTGGAACATGGAGGGCTGGCACATGGAGGCAAGACGTTACATTTCACGATGGGAAATAATGGTAGAAGCCAGGCACGGGATCGTTAAATAATGGCTTTGGTTGTCCATTATTTACCTCAGCCTTCCTTGTGCCTCTGAAAGGCTGACTCCTGCGCTGCCTGCCCCGCAATGGCACAATTGCCATCACTTTTCTCACATGGACACTTTAGTGTTTTGAAAGCAGGCCTAAAACGTACCCAGGTATCAGTGTCAGGCAGAGAAAGCTCAGAGATAATGCAGTATACACTCATAGTAAGGCATGCACCTTATCTCGCTGTGAAACTGCTGAATTACTATCAGTGCTGCAACAGCATTCTCAATTACTGCAACAACTTACGGCCTTTGATACAAAACCACCAGCATTTTTGCCTGCAATCTGATAAAAAGCCAACTGATAAAAAGCAGCGAAGAGATTAAAACAAAACAAACACTTAAAGGAAATGGGGGGAGGAAACCCCCAACAAATGAAAAATGACAGGCTAGAACTTTAATTACACGACATTTTGTAACGAAAGCTCTCAGCATGTATTACAGTACTGTCTTGAAGGCAGATCTATTGCCTATGTGAGACTGCACTACGCAGCGGTGTGTAGGTACTGCTGTGCAATTATGGGATCTACGGAGTAGCCGTGATTGTGAATCCATCTTCTTGCAAGGACATGGGTACTTGGGGAGATGTGCTGGGTTTGGCTTTCAATGTAACCTGAAGCAAAAGTCGGCTTGAGGCTGCCAGACTGTGCCTGGTTTCAGATCAAACCCCTGTGAAAGTAGTGAATTGAGTATGGTTTCCACTCAAACCATAAATCGGTCTTGATTTGCTTGAAACTTTGCCCGTGGGTTTTGCTTTTTTTTTCCCCCCAAACTTGGCGTGTGTTCTAGGTTTGTAACAAAACCTAAAACAAACACCACTGGGTATCAGGTTTAGTTGTGAAAGTTTAACACAGAAACCATTTTCCGCCGGGGGAAGGGGGATGCTGGCCTGTGCGCTAAGGCTGAGGTTCGGGTTTTATTCTGTTGAGAATGATGGTGACAGTTTGTAATTTCTACCTTGAAAGCAAGTGGGGAAGAGGCTTTGGCTCAACGTCTGACCTGAAGGATAGAGCAGAGGAGGGTGACCATCATGTCCCTGCTTGGATCTCCAGCCTGGTTTTCCCATCGCTGTCAGCAGCGGGGAGTGCATTAGAGCGGAGAAGCTCGGCTGTCTCGCTGCTATGCCATTTAACTCAGACCAGCGCAGCTCTGAATCAGGGTCAGCATTTGATAGCATGGAGGCCAAAGATAGCAGGAGGACAGATTTTTGCTTGGCACATGGTAAGATCAGCCACTAGGAACCATGCCACTACAAGAGAAAGAGCTGTAAGAAACTGCAGCTTCCAGCTCACGCTGAATTCCCGTCTCACCAGGAGTGAGGCTTGTCACATAAGAAAGCAAGATACCATCCATTAACTGCTGGCAGCTTTTTGTCTTTCTGCAAGATAGGAGTTTCCAATTCCTCTTGTGTTTCTCCTGGGAAGCTGAGCCTCACATTTCGGATACAAAGTCCAAGCTGGTCCGTATGGTGGGAAAATCAGGACTCCAGCGTTTTCCCATTAGCCTGGTGCTCCATGTGCCCTGTGGTATGAAACACAGACTTGAGTGTTTTCTCTTTTAAAACCAATATTACTACTGTGCACAAGGTCAAAGACTACAGGGGTTGCTGTTTGCTGTGCTAAAACATTGCTGCTGTCTCTGATGAGCACAGATACCCTGTGTGGTCCTTACAGCTTTTGACCCAGAGGCGTGAATGCTAACACCAGAGCCCTCACGGTGTGCCTGGCTATAATCACAGGAAGCTCATTCATTACTCAGGTCCTGAAGATATGGAAGTCTTGGTAATCAGTTTGGATGGGAGGGGTAAATTAATCATTTCCGTTTACACTTGCTGATAGAGCAATTCATTCTGTCATGAGAAAATTTGAAAGTGGGGGAGAGTTTCAGCAAACCGCGAGTAAAACCTGA
This sequence comes from Nestor notabilis, assembly GCF_000696875.1. Classification (NCBI taxonomy): domain Eukaryota; kingdom Metazoa; phylum Chordata; class Aves; order Psittaciformes; family Psittacidae; genus Nestor; species Nestor notabilis. The sequence goes on along the minus strand of NW_009921528.1, from coordinate 12,690 downwards.
GATTTCAATCAGATGTTGTGGCCCAGCTTTGATTCTTTAATCTTACTTCCCCTGTCTCCTTACAACAGGGCCCTTTTCAGGGCTAAGTCACGCTTCCCAGAGCCATGCTTTTGAGATAACTGGGATGGTAGATAACTTTTCATCCAGGGAATGGACCGGGAATTTAGGGAGGTGTGTCTGCCTTTCCCATTCAAGAGACCAGATGAGATCCTGCAGAAAAATGCCCAAGGCAGCACAGCTGCTATTATCTCCAGCCACCAGCAGCAGAAGCAAATTAGAGACCTCCCATGGAAGGTAGGAAAGGTGTGTCCTGGGTGGCTGGGACAAATCCTTTCTGCCTCTGCCTGGCCTGTTGGGCACTGCTGAACTCTCCTGACTTGCTGTCACAAAAGGATCTGAAATAACACTCCTTTGGCTGCTGCCCTGGGCTAGCTTCATGGGACAGGGGAAGTAGTGCCCATCTCCAGCACTCTGTGTCCTTCTCCTGGCAGTGCCTGACTCTTGTGCAGGGATATTTTAGCCTCTCCAGAGGCAGCTGCTGAAATACTGTTGCACAGAGTAGGAAAATAAGGAAAACTGAAGCTGGGGCTGGGTTTTTGTTCTGGTTTGGTTTATTTTGCACTTTTTTTTAACTGCTAATTCTAACAATAACATTTCACATCATAGTCCAATAATACCACCATGTGTTTTGGGGACATTGCTATCGTGGTTTTAGATGCTTGTCTAGGTCCTACTAATCTTGGTAGGGAATGTACATAAAGGACCTTCATGTTGTTTCATAACACTGAGGTCTCAAACCAGAGATCATTAGCAAAATGTTACGTGTCAAATCCATTTAAACATCCTGTATCATTTAGATTCAGTTGTCACAGGAAATGAACAGTACCTTTGCATGGCTGTTGTATTAGAGGAACTTGCTGCTTATTTTGCCTAATTGCTTACCTGTCTCCTGCCATCTCATTGTGGTAAGTACAAACCTATTTAAAGCTCCTTACAGGGGCTATTTGGTAGGGTGGGACTGCATGTTATTAAAATTAGAACAGGGAAGGAAAAAAAAGAGCAATTAGTGTTTCCTGAGATCGCAGAATCACCTTTCAGTTGCACCAGTGGGAGATAAAGCTTGTTAGTTAATTGGATGGGCTGAAACCCCAAGGCACCACATGCCATTGCATTCAGAGGCAGCAAAAGAAGAGAGAGCTACAGGAGATTTTGGTCTGCCAGGATCGCATTAGTGTGGCTGCACTTTCCATTTACAAAACACAGCTATTGTTGGTTTTATTAAGATAGTACAGGTGTGAAATGGACTTTTTTATACCTTTTCTCCTCAAAGCACCAGTGCTGCTTTATCTCTATTGAGGCAGTGAAAATGTTATACGCTACCAACCCAGCTGTGCACCATGTTTAGTTTATGGAGCTGACAAAGGGGGTTTAAGTTAATCCTGCTGATTTGGGAGTGCTCTGATACAGAGCTGACCTCTAGCTCCATGCTGATGACAGGCAGCAGAAAGTAGTCCCATCAAAGGAACTTGGTACTTAGGTGTCTTTAAGCTGATACAAGTGCTCCTTCTCACTCAGGTTGTATCAGTAGGATGCTTTGGATATTTATAGGTAAAGCTGTTGGTGGGCAAAGCACCACTCTGGGGTTGCAGAGACCTCACCAAATCGGGTAGTTCCAGCTGGGCCAAGCTTGAAATGAGGTGATGAAATGTTGGCTACGCAAATGCCTGTCAGTTGGGTGTTGGTAACCCGGCTGCTTGCCAGGGCCTATTGCTGTAAGGCAGTAGCCACAGCTGCTCCTTTGTCAGCTGATGGTCAAAACCTGCACGGATTGTTTCAAACCATTTGGTTTCTGGTCTTGCTGTGGTTCCTCATGGCTTGAGTGTAGCTTCTGCCCTTCAGCTCCTGCTCTCTGCCTTCTATTCCTGAGTGGTGGTGGCTGTCAGAGCAAGTGCAGTCCTGTCAGCAGTTCATGTGCAGAGGCTGTGATACGGGGGCATTGGAGCAGGGAGGGTTTCCCTGCTCTGCCTGGATGGCTCATGGGCCCTTTCAGTGTGCTCGGCAATAACCATGTCCCAAAGGGTTTGTGAGAGTTGCCTTCCTGGGAAGCTCATGACATAAAGATAGCCCTTACTCTAGCAATACGGTGCTTCTGCCTAGGGGATTTTGGCCCTGAAATGAAGTGATTCTTTGCTGCTATAATTGTACCTATGCGACACTATTACTGACAAACTGTAGTTCAACCTTCCCTACCTCCTCATAGCACTGTAATCCAAATCACTGTGATGGTAAAATGAATGGCAAAGTTACAGAAGAGACCTTGAGCTGATCTAATGACAGATTGCTGCTAGAAGAGGGGAGCATATGCCCCCTTTTCCTGACCACCCGCTTTCTGCCCTGAACTGTGACTATTCCGCTTCCCCCTTTGTGCAGGTCTTCAGTTTGGGATCCTTCAGTTGAATGCACTGAACCAGAGGCCTGAAAAATGAAACCTAAAGTGAAAAAAGTAAAAAATCTAAATCCACATACACAAAAAAGGAGATATTTTTTACCACACTGGTCAGCAGAGGATGGAGTCCAGCTCATGGGAAAGAAAGGGACAGAATACAGCATGAAAATGAGAGCTGCAGTGTGGATGGGAATGGAGTAAGGAAGAAAAGACAAAGGAAGGAGGAAGAAGAGAGCAATGAGCTGTTATTTAAACCCATCCAGCTGGTGGAACTTGACCTTCTTCCTGTAGCCCAAGACTCAAGCTGAGAAAGCTGTCCTCTGCCTTGCATCTTTGGTGGAGACCTTTGGCATTCATTTGCAAATGGGTCTGGCAGCAGCAAGGACAGCAGCAAGGACAGCCACAGCACCCATCTGCGTGCAGGAACATGGGATGCACATGATGGTTTGGGACCCCCTGCTCCAAACATCTGTATTAAGCTGTTGGCCTCAGTTCACTGAGCACTGCTGCTGGACACATTCGTGCACAGAGACCTGGGAAGAAGCAGGGAGTTAAGCTCTGAGGCAGGGAGGAAATGAGCTGAAATGAATGTAAGAAGCACTGTTTTCAGGCTGCAAGACATGTAATAACTAACCTGAACAAAAGCTCTCTATCCCAGCAAGGTGTTAATTATACGCCTTGTCTTTCTGGATATGTGCGAACAGGGTCTCTTTGCCCACTGGGAACAATAGGTGTAATTATTATTTAGTTGGAAAGAGAGGAAGCCCAGCTGCCTTTAATGCACAGGATCAAATGAAGGCCAATAAAGTGTATGCACACGTGGCCTGCACTCTGTGGCTTAGTGTAACCTACAGAGTTTGCCAGTGTAATTCTAGGGTGTGGAAAGAAATCAACTCCCCCACTGCTGGCAAGGCGCTGGTGTAGACAGAGCTCTGCTGACAGATGAGTGTTTCTGACAGTTTAGCGTGTCTGGGTATGTAGGTGGCGTTGCCGTAGGCTGAAACTCCCTTTGGTGGCACAGGCCGTGTCTCTGCCTGGGGGCTCAGCCCATGCTGCTCCATGGCAGTAGCTCTCACAGGACACGCAAGGACATATACACTTTGTTGTTGTTGTTGCTACTGCAGAATATCTCCTTAGCCCACAACGATGTTTTTCTTGCTTTCGTTTGCTGATGTTCCAGATGTATTATGGGGCACAGCGTATGTTTGTAACAGTTGAGCTCTGTGTTTCGGGCTCTGGCTAAGGAGTGCTGCAGGGGAATGAAATCTCCGAGGCTGAAGCAGGGAAGTATTTATGCCAGAAAGTGATGCAGAACTGCTCAGGTCTGCTGGAGGGAGGCAGAGGGCTTCATCATGAGGGCCCTGTAGAGACACAGGACAACCCACTTAAGCCTGTGTATACGACACCCTCCTTCCTACCATTGCAAAGCTAAATTAGGAGATGAATCTCAAAAGCCATCATAAGACTGTCCAGGTACTGCTCTGCCTCCAGCAGTATCTGTTCAATTCTCTCAGTGCAGACCAATCCCACGGCACAAAGCCGTGACAAGCCCTAGATGCTGCTCACTGTCTCTTCAGCACACTTTTGCTATAGTGTATTTCTCTGGCCTTCCCTTCACTGTGGGAACCAGAGGGTTTTCCCTCTCCTGGCTGAGCACGCAAAGTGTAGACCATTATGTCAACATCCATGCTGGCTCTGATTTCAAGAGTTGACTGTCATCGAGCATCAGTGCCACCAGGGAGCTTTCTGCTAGGTATGGTCCAGACAACTGCTTGGACCGATCTTGTTAATGACTTATGTGCAGCTGTAGAGGAACATGGAACCCTTCTCTGCCAGAATCCTAGAGGAATTTCTAGGTTTAACCCTCCATGGAGTATCCTAAGCTTTGACTGTGAAGAAAAAGGCGTCTTCTGGTAAATGAGATTAATTTTATTAGGAGGGAAAATGTAAGCAAGTTAGCATTAAATTTGTTCAGAAGTAAAGTAAGCGTTGGTTGGAAAAAAGTATAGAGACCACCTTATGGATAGCTTAAACAACCATGGCTCACCGAAATCTGAGAGCGTAAACATAGAGCACGGCTCTTTCTGCTACCTCCTCAAAGCGTAAGGACTGGGCAAAGAGGTGCTTTGACGAAAGTTTCTTTCCCTCTGCTAAACACACGCTTTTCCTGAAGAGGTGCCATGTGTAAAGAAGAAATCATGCTAAAGGCGTAGTTTTGTTTTCCAAGCCAGTGTTTCATTTGCCTCCTCTTAGAATATACATTTCTTTGCTTATGATCTTGGCATGGCTGTACATATTTTCTATTCTCTTCAGGGGTGGTTTGCTTTGTTGTCATAGCAATGCCTTCTAACTCCTGCACTCACCAGTTTCTTTTCAGGTTCCTGCAGGCTGCAACCAGTCCCTCATTGTGATGATCACATCTCCTAGCAGCTTTAACGCCTCTGGTTTTTTATCTCCTAACTATAGGCACATTCAGTAGCATGATTCCAAAGAATTCTGGCCCAAACAGGTTTCCAGCTTGAAGTTAAAAAAAAAAGAAAAAAGGCACTAACATTGTTTGTGTCTGTTTGGGGTTTTCATTGTTCTACTGATGATCTAATATTTCAACATTTTTATTCATTCATCTTCTTAGTTTTTCTTGGACATGAGCTATAATTGCCTTATGATCTGGCTATTGGAGATGAGGTGCATCAATGCTGCCTGAGGGCTGTTCTTCCCTATGTCATGATCACAATGGCAATGTGAGGCTGGGACCAGGCCAGCTCCAACAAAATGGTCCCCTTTTCCTGTGCAGACTTGTTCAACAGCTTCCCTTCCACAAAGCTCCACTTTCAGAGGCTCATCACCTCTAGAGGCAGAACTCTTCAGCTGTTCACTGGTAAGCCAGGCGAGAGAGAGTTAAAGCTACAGGGGTCAGGGAAGCTAGATGAGATTCATAGAGTTCCTCACCTCAATTCAGGGCACTCAGTATGAAGTAGATCATCCCAGTCATGGGTCATTGCTGGACATGGGCAAAGTGGGATGGGGCAAGAACTCAACTTTGCAGTCAGCCTCTGGGCCCAGCTTTGCTCTGGGCTTCCCTGCCCTTGAACAACTCAGCCCCTCCATCCTGCACATCAGTGTACTTGGGGCAAAAGGGAGGAAACAGTTTCTGCCTCATGCAGGAGGGAAAAGTCCTTGCAAGCCCATAGAATCACAGAACAGTTTGGGTTGGGAGGGACCTTCAAAGCTCATCTAGTCCAACTCCCTGCAAAGAGCAGGGACATTTTCAACTAGACCAGGTTGCCCAGAACCACATCCAGCCTGGCCTTGTATGTCTCCAGGGATGGTGTATCCACCACCTCTCTGGGCAGCCTGTGCCAGTGGGTCACTACCCTCTTTGTAAAGAATTTTTTCCTCACATCCAGCCTGAATCTCCTCTCTTTTAGTTTAAAACCATCTGGGCTTAGGTACTCCCATGGAAGGGCTGATGACAGATATTGCACAGGGAGAGCACAGACTTTCTTTGTCATGTCTGCTGTCCATGGCAGACCACAGCAGGGGGAACTGTGGGTCTGAAGGTGCTGCTCAGAGGCTGCTCTGAACTAAGGCAGGGATGCTGCTCTGAGTAATGCACCTGCAGTCAATCTGAAGTATTATACCTCTGGTGTGTTCTGCAGCTGCTGGTTTTATATGTATATGGGAAACTCTTCCACAGGATGGGGTGATTCTACCATCTTCCCCTGCACAGCTCTCCCTCATTTTATTGATGCAAGCCCTGTATCTGAGAGGATACATGAGGCTTCCAAAGTAGTGAGCCAATGGAGCCGTAACCTATAGGCTCACCCCCAGGTATTTTCTTGAGACAGATTGTTACAGGCTTGCATTCCACCCTTACCACACAAAATACAAATCACAGAACAGAGATGGCTCCTGCTCCAGAGAGCTTTGTTCATCGCACAGTGGCTGTGCGAGGTTGCTGGCTAATACTTTGTTGCTGTTGGAATTAGTTTCAATATGAATCAATACCCTTTTTTTTAGCCCGGTAGGCACACGCCATACAATTGAAAACAATTTTAAAGGAACTTGTGCTTTAATGAAACTCCTCTTGGGTTTCAGTTCCAAAGCTACTATCAGGCAGGATCATTACTTATTTGCTGTCTTCGTAAACATTACATTCAGTTTGGATTGTTGTTGTTGTTTTTTAAATCTAAGATGTTTGATTCCTCCCCCCCCTCCTTTTTTCCCTAAAGCAGGAATATTTATCTTTGAATCCTCCAACAGCTTTGGAATTCAGCCTCCACACAGACTTTAATAGCAAAACCCACTTCTTCTGACTCAGGGACCATTTGATGAAATGTCTAGAGAAGCAAAGAGCAGCAACAAAAAAAGCTTTACACAGATGCTTCCCTGTGACTAACAGAACGTCCACCCAAAGCAGGGAGAGTGTAAGTACGTTTGTCATATGTGGGTGTATTTTTCCCATACATTCATTTTTAAAGCAATGCAGCAGAGCACTATAAAATTATAGTTTTACAAATAAGCATTATTTGACCGTCACTGGGCTGAGCTGATGACTCACTCTGTGACCTCCATGCAAGTCATTTGATTTTCTTGTTCCTCAGTAAGAGTAGCTGGGAAACAGGATGAGAAAAAACAAAGGACAAACCCAGAAGACATTCGTGACAATACGTTCCCTACCTAAGCTTTGTGTGTTGACTGGAAGCACAACACTGGAAGTGAGAGCTTTACAGCTGTTGGCTTCATGTCTGTGCCCGGCCCTGTAGGAATTGTGGGTGGCCAGTGTCTCTGAAAAGCATGCTCTAAATATGGGTTGTGGTGTCTGACCTATTCTAAAGCATTAGCAGTAGAAGGCTTGCAGTCAGCTGCCAACATCATTACAGTGTCCCAGCAATATCATTATAGTGTCCCATTGTCATTGTGGTGTGAGCTGGGTCTTTTAGCAATATAAATGCACCATCTCCAGATGCACTTGGGAACATTAGACTTACAATACAGAGTTTACAGGCTTCAGTGTGTCTCTAGACATCTCTGTCCTCGTTGTTTACTTTCTGATACCAGGTTTCTCTTTGACCTGAAAGCCACATATTTGCACATAAACACCTTTTTAGTGAAAATAGTCGCATTATGTCTAGAAAGCAGCATATTTGTATGGTGTTTCCAGGGCCCAAACTATTAATTCATCCACTTCAGGCAGTATTACCAGCAATTTGAACACTTCCTCATTGTTCAGAAGTTGTGGGACAAATCCGAAGGAATTACCAAGTCGCTCTGCTTTTAAGGACCCAGTGTTTGCTCGCCAAAATTGGGTGCCTTTCCTGGCTTTTCTTTAAAGTGCATCTGTGTCATGTTTTTTCAGTCGTCTTCGCAGGGATATCAAGAAGGAGAAAATACTGTCTATAATGACAGTGGGGACTGTGTGCAATCTCCTGGCTCCAGGGGCTGGGGCGTAAAGGGTGAGGCTTGGAAAGGCTTGTCTGTTTTGCCTCTTTATTTTACATATGTTTCTAGTTTATTTTCCTGTTGCTATTCATTGCTTTTTTGTTTGCTTTCGCTATGCTTTTCCCTCCTTTTCCACCTGAGGGGCCTTGCTCTATTTTGAGGAGGACACAGCAGTTATCTTAAAAAGAAATCTCATTAACTTTATTTTGATTCCTTCTTTCTGGCTGCCAGTTACATGAACCCCTCCTTCCAACCTGCCATCTAGTGTAATTGCTTCCTAGGAACAGCAGTGTTAAGCTTTCCATACACAGAGAATGACTTATTAAGTGTCAACTCTGAAGCATCTATACCATACCTTGAAGGCACAAGCTTGCTTCAGAGCTGACTCATGACTGACAAACCAAATCTGCTGGATTTAAGTGTGACAGCCAAAGAAAGAATTGTCCTTCTTGGTTTGCATTGCCTGTCCATCAGGTGCTGGTGTTTCTGCAGCAGGGTTGGAGAGTGGGTCTTGTTTCTCTCTGTCTTTAGGTCCAGTTCATGCTCTGTCATTTAGATTATGTGTCTGATGAGGATAGGACAATGATGCCAGGTGAGCAAAGCCTCGTATCATTGTCTGGCATTGCCTGGTATCAGAGCCAGTATGCAGCTGTCCTGCTAGCAGGATTATCTTGCTGGCCCCTGATGCTGTAGCTGTCCTTGTCCATTGTGGTTGGCTGCCTGGGACAAGACAGGGATCTGGGATGTGGGATAAGTGAGAGCTGCAAAAGGATCCGTGTGATGGACAAGCCTGGAGCAGTGGAGCTTATGAAGTGATAGTGAAATCAGCCCCAGGAGGGTGACTCCTCTCTCTTCTGAGCATGTAAGCTGCTGAAGCTGAGTCACAGTCCCAGCCGTTTGGAAGGATGGGGGGGCTGGAATGAAATATAGCAACAATTAACAAAAGATGAATGTACTGAATAAGAGCCTCCTCCATTTCATTTTCCTTATGGATGTTATTGATTCATCACTCCAGCAGTCCTGGCTCTCACCCAGGATGCAAAGGGCATAATATAGGTTGTCTGGAGGCAGTGGCTATGAAAGATAAGGAATATTCCTGTTCAGTATTTTGTACAGGAAGTCTTGTATGTGACCTACCCAAATTGCTTATGCAGAACAGCAAAATGTTATCATGGGGAAAGAATCGTGCCGGTGTGGATTACTGTGCTATTTGAAGGTGGCTATTATCAAGTGGGTAGTATCAGTCACAGCGTGTAGTTGTTCTGGGAGCAGCTGATGCAGTGAAAGCTGCTTCCCATGCGTCTTTACCCCATGCCTCGTATACACAACCCTGTAACTACAGCTTCACACAGTGACTTGCACAGTCCCACACCACCTCCAGTTCCCCACGTTGTGTAAGTCCCACCTGCTTCCCTGTACCACAGCAATAGCTGGCTAAGCTGCAGCAGTGGTGGTGGGGGAGCTCCAGAAACCAATGTATAGGCTGGCTGGTGTGTGCATGTTGCTGTGCATAGACACCCTTGAGCCAAACGGGTGAGTATGGGACTACAGCATCAAACAAGGGCATTCATTTGGGTATCTCTTCTCAGCCCAGTGCTGATTTTCTTTAAGCTCAGTGAGGTTGCAAAGATATTATTTTCCTACCTCTCTGCCAAATTCAGCTGGAATTGGCCAACAGGTTTGAAAGCATTTGAGTGGGGGAGGAGGATGGGAAAGAAGAGGAAAACAGACAGCAGGCTCACATAAGCCTCATTTCATTAGGAAGCCAGGCTAAAAAAAGAGAGTTTTAACTTCTAGCTATTAAAATTTTTGGATTTGTCTTGAATACTTAACTGTACAAAGAGAGCTGGTTTTTATCCAGAGCAGTTAATAAACAGGTGTCATCCCTGGATGTGTTTAAGAGATTGTTTTTCTATGGAGTGAAAGGAAGAAGGAAAAAAATCTTGATGCTTATATATTTGGAAGGGGAAAGTGGAGGAGTAGAAGAGATTATGAGCAAACAGAGGGGGCAATGATGATCTTATACAGTTAAAATAATTTTTACCATGGTAACAAAAAATAACCTCCCTTAGAATGCACTTGAATCTACAGAACCAATGTTAAGCAAAGATAGTGATGAAGTATGTCTTGCTTAGAACATAATTCACTGCGTCTCCAATGAAATTCTTAATGAAGTCTGATACTTTCCTCTTAAAAATCACTTTTTGAAAATGGAAGCTGTTAAAATCTTTTAATCTCCCCTTCCAATGGTTGCCAGCAAAATCTGATCCAGGAACTCAATTAGAAAGGATCCTCCTGTGCGCCAGTTTAATTATCTCCTTGTTGTGCATTGAATTGCAATGTAACTCTTCTCTCTAACTTCCTGAACAGAGTTTAGGATTGTTAAATCTTCTTTTCCAGAGGTACCAGACAACCACTGGATTGTACAAAGCTAGTACCATTGCAACCATCTTGTAGTAATGAGCAGTCTTAAAAAGGAGGATGGTTGGATTTAAACACAGACTTAGGGGAAACTTTCCCCCAGCAGTTGTGGTGAATACAGTTATGCATAAGCAGAAACTTTGCTTGGTTCTTGTGTGGAAGAAGCTATATGTGAAAAAAAAGAGTGAATCTAAACCCTAGGATCTGTGTCTCACTACTCCAAGCCAGTTGTCTGAAAGGAAATGGTCAAAATCTTGTCAATCGTTAAAGAATTTGTTTACCAGACGTTCATAATAATCCTGTGAATATTAAGAAAAAGGGAAAGTCTGACTCCTTACGGAGGACCAGGGCTTGCCACTCCTGTTTCATTGACATCAGCAGGACTCCTCGTGTCACAGAGGGCAAATATTTTCGGAGAGCAGATTCCTGTTCTGAACTCTCCTATGTCACTTACATACACACCATCGTTACAGGATTGCTCAGAGGCTGCTGTGGGTGACCTCTTTCTTCCCGTCTCTCCCACACTTATGTTCACAAGTGTTTGAGCCTCTTGGACTCAGAACCAGAGTGCTAACACGTGCGGTCTGGGCTGCACCTAGATGTTACGTATGTCAGGGATAGGAGGCCTCCTCCAGGATCACTGTAACATCTTTAGAGAAAGGCTAGTGGTACGTTTGAAAAGGGTCATTCAGCTTGTGAAGCCACCAGAGAGTGCCAGCCTAGAAGGACATTCATCCTCTTCTCCATCTGGATGCACCTATGGCAAGCTAATACCCCAATACCACTACCACTTCAATGCAGTTGTGTCTCTAGCATCTACTACTGGCTTCAAGGAGAATCTGCTGGCTGAGCTCAGCTCACGGATTCAGACTGAGCCAGCCTGTCTGATTGTGCCTGAAGTGGATTAGGCAGCACTTAGATAAGGTGATCCCACCTGCAGAGCTGGGAAGGTGGTAACCCTCTAGCAGGCAGGAGCTGACAAGTAAGTGGGAGGTGGACACATCTTCCAGCAGAGCAGCTGTTTGCATCCTGGCCAGGTCGTTTAGTCCTAACTTGTAACTGCCTTCCAGGAGGCAAATGAACAGGAGCAGGGGCTGCTGAGCCTTGCAAGAGACACATTTTAGGATCAATTTGTTGCATTTAGTCATTTTTTGAGGAATGCTTGGTCCAGATGGGGGGATTTAGTAAAGATGGTAGTTTTACCTCACCACCGAGTCACCATAAGATGCTGCTGCACAGTTCTAGCAACAGGGAATAGCAGGCATCCTTTTAGACTGCTGGATTTGTTTTGTTTTTGTCTGAAGACGCAGTGAAAAATAAGTTTGGCTAAAGAACAGTGGTGTCACAGCAGCAGAGCAGAACAAACTGCCCATGGGAAGGAGGTTTTGTAAAGCAGAGGAGTGAGGCCCCTCAACAGCCTTCCAGAGCTGGAGCCTCCCATGTCCTGGGTGCAAAGAGGGCAGCTGGTTAGAAGCCAGCACTCTGCAGCTTTGCGGGACACACCACTGCGGAGGGGAGGAAGCCTGCACCCCAGGAGGCCCTTTTGGTCCTCCTGGGACCAAAGTGCCTCAGCCCTCCCTTTTTCAGTGAGTAGGATTGAGCTTAGTGGATGAGGGAAAGGCTGCGGATGTTGTCTGCCTAGACTTTAAGTGAAGGGTTGATACCTTTTCCCACAGCATTCTCCTGGAGGAACCGGCTGCTCACAGCTTGGGCTGTGTACTGTTCACTGGCTGAGCCCAAAGAGTGATGGCGAATGGAGTTTAATCCGGTTGGTGGCCAGCCACAAGTGGTGTTCCCCAGGGCTCGGTACTGGGGCCAGTTGTGTTTATTATCTTTATCAATGACCTGGATGGCAGGATCAAGTGCACCCTCGGTAAATTTGCAGGTGACACCAAGTTGGCTGGGACTGTCGATCTGCTGGAGGGCAGGGAGGCTCTGCAGAGGGACAGGCACGGGCTGGATCCATGGGTTGCAGCTGGTGGTATGAGGTTCAAGAAGGCAAAGTGCCGGGTCCTGCGTTTGGACCACAACAACCCC
>NW_009921528.1:0-258 GCF_000696875.1 Nestor notabilis | reverse complement strand
GCGCTTGTTGCCCAGGCAGCCAAGGCGGCCAAGAGCATCATGGCCTGTGTCAGCAATGGTGTGACCAGCAGGGCCAGGGCAGCGTGCTGGGCACTGCACCTCCAATCCTGTGTCCCCTCGCTACAAGAGAGACATTGAGGTGCTGGAGCGGGGCCAGAGAAGGACAATGGAGCTGGTGCAGGGCCTGGAGCACAAGTGTGATGGGGAACGGCTGAGGGACCTGGGGGGTTTAGTCTGGAGAAGAGCAGGCTCAGGGGG
>NW_009921527.1:95589-126449 GCF_000696875.1 Nestor notabilis | reverse complement strand
CATCCTCTGCATGGCATCAGGAGGGTCTCAGCCCCTCGTCCCCAGCTGCTGGGGCACGGCAGATGGAAACTGCCAGCTCGGGCATTGCGTTCATGAGAATCAGCAATGCTGGTTAGTCAGAACGGTGAGCCAGGAGGCTGCTTTTTGTGTAAAACTTGGGGTTTGTAGCTCTGACTTTAACAGAGCTTACGTGATAGCAAGCCAAAACCATGTAGCTGCCATTACTCCTTAGCGGTTCCCTTTATCATCCACGCTTGTAGCCTCAAAGACTTAATCCAGGCTTGTTTGAGTCTTTTCCCACAGGCAGAATTAATTGAGCCTCTTACTGGTGCTTTCACCAGGTTGCATTCGCTACGTTATCTGAGGCTGGGGCTCGGTTCCTCTCTGAAATCCTGGCAAAGTGTTAGTGCTCTGAAGCATCATTCCGGTCCCAAGATGTACCAGAAGTCACCATCAGCAGGGTGGAGATCTCCTCTGCCAAAACTCTGGTGGTCTCATGAGTGCAAGTAACGTAGACTGACCAATTTTGTAAATGTAAAGTCATTTTCGGTGTCCTCTGATACCTTCCTTGGTTTCTTCATTCAGGAGGGATATTGCACATACCCATGGAGTAAGTGTTACAGGCACTGTGTTGTAGACTATTGTAGATGCTCAGAAAAACATAAAGGTCACTTGTGGATGCCTGTTACTGGGCTCTTGTCTTGCAACTCTATCTCCAGAGACTGCTGCAGCTGCAGTTTGCAGCCTTGCTCATAGCGAACAGGAGCACCAGATGTGTTAAATACTGTCTAAGGGCAAACTGGTATCAAAGTGTTCACAAACAAAATGTGAACCACATTCCAAAGTGCAGAGATTCATATTTTTACTGACCCACTTGAATAGTTTGGGAGTATAAGGAGGTTGTGTCATTCTGGATTAAACCAGGTAGATCATGGGCTGTGCACAGTTACATTGAACTGAAAGTGATTTCACAGTGATGGACATGAATTGAGTTGCAGGTTTGTTTTCTTGCTTTTCAGCATTTTATCAAAAATGCATCTTTCAATAACAGCTGCTTGAACAAGCCTGTGATATGAAGCCATCAGTTCTACGGCAGCACAAGTACTTGCTTGGGTCTGACATATTTAATGGCAACATGTAGACAAAATGATTTTAAAGGTATCTTTGGTTCAGGTTACCCAATTTACTACATATCTGTACATGTTTTTATCTCTAAAACATGATCCAGCCTGTAAGGTCCATGCTATTTTTTCCTTCTTGACATATTAGTAATGGATTATTGTTGTGCAGGTTTTGGATGAAACCTTGAAATCTAGATTTTATCTGCTCTTTGTGGAACTTCTCACACTGATAGAGGTTTGTCTGAGTGTCACAAGTAGCACATTTCCAATTCCCACTGTATTTTGTGCTGTTGGCTCTCCTAAACCAAGTAGCAGCCGCACTGTGCTTGGTTTGGAGGGTGTCCCACATGCCAGCGTCATGAATGGGTGACTTCTGAGAAGAGGTCTGATAGCACACAGAGTTTTCTCAAGCATTATGGAAATCACCCAGACTTGAAATGGAGCCGGAGAGATTCCTTTCCATATTTCTGTAGCCTTGAGAGGATGGATTTTACTTTATCTGATGTGGTGCCTTATTCTGCTGTAAATATCTGATATCTCTGACAGGCCGTTGGCAACATCGTTCAGTGATTCAGCTCGGGACATGTTTATTATCTTGCATTAGGTTAAATTGTTCTGTGCAATCCCTTTGAAAATCAGTCATTGTCTGTCTAGTTGGCTGGTTTCAGTCATTAATAAATCATTAGATGTAATAATTTGCACCACCTGTTAAAGAACAATATTAGAAAATGGTAGAAATGTCTCTTTCAGCGCGTTTGGGTGGAATTTTACATTGAGCTCTTGAATCGATGTATTTCCAGTGCCCTCATTTAAAATACCACTAATTGTGGTAGAGAGCAAGAGTACAGCTCCTGATATCCCTGGGATGGGCAAAGGCACTTCGCATAGCAAAATGTGTGCTGGTTCCTGAGAAGCTAGAAAGTGTGGTGAAAGGAATGGGAAAGCAGGATGGAAAAGAGTTTCCCTGGAACCTTGTTGGTTCTCAAGATACTGGGATGACTGTGCAGCCATGTTTTATATCTCTAAATGAGTGTCTTGAAGTGAAGACTGGCATTAAGAAATTAACCCAAAGTAGATCTAAAACATGGCTGGCATTGTAATAGTTAATGAAGATTCTGAGAACATTGATCCCAAAAGAATGCCTACCTTTGGGATTTCAAATGGATGGTGCTCCCATTATGGCAAGCTCAGCTGTGTTAGGCAATGACAGATATTGATGGGATAACAAGTTTGCTGTACTGATGCTGGCCAAGAGTGCTGTCTGGTCAAACTCATCCAACACTGGAGTAAAACCCAGTTTTACAAAGTGGCCCCTCAGTCAGAGGTGAACCACTGAAAGCTTTTGGTGCTGGTTTTAGGGGAGGTGCAGCTCTGTGTGCTGGTGATGCTGAACATGAAACTGCTGTAGACTCAGGCCTGCAAGATGTGTGAGGATCACCCAGGATAAACTCATTGTTCATTTAGAGGAGAAGCACAGTTCTCCCCAGTGTTGGCTACAGAAGATAAGGTCTTCTAGGCATAGCCCCATGGAAGCAACAAACCCAGAAGATCTCATCTCATCCGTCTCCCAACAGCTCTATCAGGCTGTGTGTTGGCAAGGCTTTGGAGTCAGAAGAAACACCTAACAGCTGCTGGTTTAGCTTGTGTGTTGCTGCTTTTTAATTAAGCACTGTGAATATGTGCCATGGGCTGGAGGCTGAGATTCCAGAACATCTTCCCAGTCCTCTCAAAAGCATCCAGATGAGCAGCCTTTGAACAATGTGTTGTGTACCTCAGCATTGCCTGAGAACCACATCCCACACCAAGCTCATTGCACGCTGCTGCACCCCTGCTTGATGTGCTTCTACCCTTTGATACCCACAGGCAGGCAAGGCTGGCTGGGGGCACTTGCAAGGAGCTCTCTTTTATGGGCTTCTTATTTAACTTGAGAAGTGCCCTTCAAATGTATTTCCCTTCCCCAATTTTGTTTTCCTAGATAGAAAAGCTATTCTTGGTGGTTTGCTGTGATTCAGTGCGGAGATGGTTTTGTGAAAGGTTCTGAAAGGGTCATTGCCAGCGGAGGAGTTTGGAGCTGTACGGCTTCTTCTGAAATTGAAGATCTGATTATTTAACATGGACTGTAATAAAAATAGTTTCTGGTGTTGGTGGATGCATTTCAGCAAAGAAATGGGGCTTAAATGTCTTCATTTAATTCCAGTGTATTTAAAATTGATCTCATGGACCGGAAAAGGGATTTTTCCGTCCCTTAACTAGGCTCTGTGAAGGAAATTAATACAGGGAAGGGAAAATAGAAATACAATACTACACTCAGTGAAACAAATGCTTATGACTGAGGGCTTAGTTACTTGCTAGCACCGCTGGAAAAGCCAGCTGTGTAAGGTATGTTTTATTATAGAATTAACCTTGACCTAGGGTTCAAAGAGAAAGGTTAGTTTGAAATAAATCAGTGGTATGGTCAGGTCACTTCAAAGTGTCTAAAGCTGAGCTTGAAGATTACATGCTGTTTATGTGTATCCAGTTGGAATAGAACATATGGTAAAGATAACAGAAGTAAACTATTCATCTCTTCCCCCTCCATCCTCCCTTTAGGATTTAACACCTTTTTGTCCTTTGTGTCTGTATGCTGCGGGGGATGTTTTTGTCCTGAGATATTTATTGGAAACAGAAACATGGAATAAAGCAATCTTCTTAAGTCAGCTGGGTATAATAGTCTGTTCCAATTGCTCAGATACAAGTACAAACTATTTTGGAAATAGCCATATGAATATAGTGAATCATATTTCTCTGTCACTCGTCTCAGTGAATTCATATAGTCATAAAATCAAAACAAAATGTGCTCAGGTTTGAGTTATCATAGTTCTAATCTAAAAGCAGGACCACACGGAACTGTTACCTGTGGGTTACATAGATATAAAAGCTTCCCAAATACCAGATAATTCCTGTGACATCCCAGCAAAAGGGGCACAAGTATCCCAGCCTGCATGGGGAGTGGGGAATGAGGTTGGTTAAGCAATTTACCCAAAGCCACTCGTAATCTGTAGCAAAACTCAGATTAGTCCTCAAGGCTACGGATGATTCCAGCCCTTTCTGGGGGAAAGGGACAGAATTTCACCTTGAATTTCCTGAATGCCAGTTTACTTTAACCACAGGACCAACCCTTACCGTTTGGACCATGTTCCCTGCTGTTTGTGCAATGAGGAAGATATCAGGACGCAAAAGGTGCCGTGTCCACCAGTTGCTTGAGTCCATGTCCAGTGTGGGTCACTGTGTAAGGAAAATAAAGGAAGATTTCACTTCTTCCAAACACATCAGAGGATACAAAGTGCTGTCAGTTAATTCCTGCTAGATTGCAATTTTCCAAGGGCTTCCTGTGTCTTCTGGCTATGATCAGGCAGACAGAGAAGCCCTTTTCAGTTACTTGGGTGAAATTCAGGGTCAACTCCACTAAAATGATTATATTTTTGACTAAAAACCAGCATGTGAAGAGAGCTGGGCTTATGGTGTGTGGGAAGGCAAAGCAGAGACAGCAATAAGCTGGAATTTGTTGTCTTGGACACGCAGGTTCTCCCCATGTGAATTGCTGTAGCGTGCAATGTGCAAGGCTGACACTGGAGTTTTGCAGTGGTTATGGAGAAGTGGTGGGATGAGCAGGGCTGGTGGCATTGCTGGGAAGCAGAGAAGACCTTCTGCTGGAATGAAAACCAGCTGCTGGGCCAAGACAAGGTCACTTGGTAATAGCTTTGCTCCACAGATTGTTTTTTCGCTAATGCGATACATGCAGTGTTCAGATAGTAGCATGTTTTAAGATTTATGGTTGCCTGACTTTTTCCCATTAATAGGAAAATCTGATAATTATCCATTTTAAGGCAATTGCTGAACAATAGGAAGGAGAATGCTTGTTAAAAGTAAACATAAAAGCGAACGGAATCTATCTTAAGGTGCTGAGCCTTTGATAGATTTGCTCCTTGCAGCAGTCTTTGATCTGCCACACTAGAAAATAAACTCAGTGGGAGACTGGATATGGGATATAGAGCAGTTCACCTCTAGGTCACAGGCTCCAGTCCAGGCCAGGTCAGGATCAAGCCTCTGGGTCAGGTTTGGTGGGAGCTGGGGACAGCAGCACCCCTGATGTCTGCACTGCACCTGCATGGTGAGTACAGGGGGTGTGGGGGTCCACAGGGCTGCCCTGCTGCTGTCACCCACCCCAAACCCCTGCATCAAAGCAGGTGCCTATTGCTTCTTCCCTGTTCCCAAACAAGAGCTTTGCAGCTTTTCCAAGGAAATAAACGATGTACCCCAGGGCAGCACAGGGGCTGCAGCGGGATTCAGCTCTTGCAATGCTCTTGCTGGAGGAGGCTGAGCCCTCTGTCACGGGATGTGTGCGGGTCATGCCCAGCCCTGCACTGCAATCTCTGTTCTCCTCCATCCTCTCAGAAATGCCACATGAGCTGTGCTGTTACTTATCAGGTAATCTAAAGAAAAGGGAAGTCTTCAAAGCAGTATGAGTGCTGTAGGAGACCTGTGGATGTGCCACAGCTGTCCTGGAGGCAGCAACATCTGCTGGCAAAGTGCTTTTCTAGCTGCTTCGTTGGCAAAAGGCAGCTCCGTAAATCACTCTTTAGCCTAATGTCACGCTATGGCACGAGGTGACAGTGTTTGCTATGGGCCAGATTCCGTGGTCTGATAAAAATGGCTTGTGGTGTACAGTGACACAAAGCTGCTTTGAAGCTTGCCTCATGTCCCCTCCAGCCTACTCTAACAGACACTGGGATAACCATAAATGTGGTTCCTTTGCCTGCTCCTTCTGCTCCAAGGGGACATGGCAACGACTTTGTAGAATCATGATACAATCACAGACTGGTTTGAGTTGGAAAGGACCTTAAAGCTCATCCAGTTCCAACCCCCTGCCATGGGCAGGGACACCTTCCACTAGAGCAGGTTGCTCCAGGCCCCTGTGTCCTTGAACGCTGCCAGGGATGGGGCAGGAATGTGTATTGCATGAAGGCTACAAAGCCTTTCGCTTTAGAGGTGACAGCAGGCAATGGGCTGTGAGATCAGCAGCAACCTGCCCAGCAGGAGGTCAGGAACCGCTGCATGGGCTGTGCGAACAGTATGCAGGGAGCCGTGCGAGCAATCCCGCTTCTGCTGAGCGCCAAAATACAGAGAGGCTTTTCCACAGCCTCACTCCACCATTAACCTTCTGCAGTTCGTGGCTCTGTGGCATTCGAGAGCATAATGCGGCACTTAGAGGCAAATTTTGCTTGGAGAGGTCCAGCCTGAGCATCCCATCTGCTGCGTTGCTCTTTTCTTTTCACCGAAGGATGCGTCAAAACAGCAAAAGGAGGGTTTCGCGTGTGTTGTGCCTGGTTTAGGCGTCCTCGCAGCAGGGAAGGGATGATGCCCTGTGCTGGTTTCCCTTTGCCGGCTGATGGCAGCAGTGCATCTGCACAGAGGGCTAGAGGAGGCGGCTGCAGGCAGCGAGGCAGAGCTGGGGCAGTGAGAGCCGCTCTGGCACTCATCTGCCTCTTCCCTTGGCTGCTCTGACCACATTACCCCAAATACCGCAGTTCAGCGTTATAACACAGCTTCCTGCTGTGAACCGGGCTTTGCCTCTGATCAAGTCAGTCGTAAACAGGAGAGTTGTTTGAGAGCAGCATGGAAATAAGTCTGCTGCTTCAGAGGGGACAAACTGCCGTCAACTTTCCATGTCTGCAAACCCACCTGCTGATTTATTCCTGCAAGCACAGCAGAACTGGCGGATAATCTCCAAAAGGAAATGCCAGGCGCTGAGTTGTTCCTGTTCCTAAATCAGGACTGATATTTCCTTGGGAGCCAGGAGGTGATGGGGTGATTCCCTCGCCCTCGGAGGGGCTGCGGGGTTTGCCCGCTGTTATCCTGCTTTTCCGTGGGATGTGCATGGCATTACACTGACAGAAAAAGAATGTTCCCCACTTGCTGCCTTCAACACAGTGATTTTAGGGGAAGAAAGAGGACAATATGTTATTTTTATGTTGTTCCCTACCTCAGCTTCACACTGAAATATTTAAGCTCCTCCATGAATAATGCAGCTTCAGCCCCCAGCCTGTTTTGCACTTCACACTAACCGGGCCCATAAAACAACAGGATTGCTCCTGGCATACATTACACTGTACAGGACATCTCCCCCCGAGCAAAGCTTTGTCTTCACTGCCACAAAGGCTGTTGGGATTTTTTTCCCCTGTCTCCAAGAGCGATAATGAGCCTGAGAGTTCTTACTTTAAAATATTAATGGAAACAAGTCACCTGTGGGTTTTTACCTGCTGCTAACTAGCCACGGCCTGCACTGCATCTTCTGCTTGTGCCTGGTCCCAGGTTCCTTTTTATCCAGCTGCCATCCCATGTAGGAGAGCTATACTGCACTTAATCTATAGGAAAAATATGCTGCATTTAGCTGATGGGACCAAATGAGCCAGGTCAGTGTCCTGTACCTTCACGGTAACAACTGTGTTTGTGTGGTTTAAAGAAGAAAAAATCGTGCTGGGTGACTGAGTATCTCGAGTCTCTCTCTGAGCAGTTTTGCACTGGCATAAGCAGTGTCTGCAAGTGACTTTTAGATCAGATTTATACCCAGCTGAGAGCAGTCAGGTATTGTCGCATACTGGGATATTATTGGGTATATTAGGAATCCGGATTGTTCCATAACCCAAAATGGGAATTATTTCTTTCTCTTGACTAGGAATTAGGTACCTCAGATGCAGCAATGGGTAGGGACAGCATGCTCTAATGGCTCAAGGCTCATACATAACCCTGTCATATAGAGCATGTCCCTTCCCAGGCCCTTGTAAAGTTCAAAAGAGACTTTTGTAGCATTTTAACGATGCTGCTACTGAGAACAGGACCCCTTTGGTGTTGGGTTTAGTTGTACCCAGCAACGCTGTGCAAGGCTCTTACCTCCTGAAAGGAGGAGGAAAAATGAGGTGACAGGGGGGAAAAAAGTGTGCTCTCCTCCCCTTCTGATGAAGATACCTTTACACTCACCCCAGACTACAAAGGTGAGGTTCTTGGTGAATTTTGGATTAAAAGGAGCAATATGCCTCCCTGGACATCTGGTCTGTCATCAATAATGACATTAGGATCTGTCACACAGGAATTAGCATCTGTGATCTGACCAGAGGCCTTTCAAAGGGGAGGAAATGGGAGGGTGGAGATCAAGGACTGGTTTTCTGTAGGGAAGAGTGGCTTGGAAGCCCCAGAGGTGCATGTGCCCTTCCTTCAGCTCTGGAAATCACTCCATTCCTGCATCAGCTTGAGGACAAAGGTAGAAAAACCTTGGGGTTTGGAAGAATCTTGGGAAGGATTGGCTGAAGGCAGGAGAGGAAGCAGGGCAAGAAAGGTAGGATTGTCTGGAAGTTGGTTAAAAAATACAGGACCATACTGAGTGAGTGTAAAGGTTCATCCAGACCTGAACCTCCTCCCCAGAGGCGGGTGATGGTGATGCTCAGAGGAGCATAAAGCAGTAGAGGGGCATGCAGGGTGTGCTCTGCAGCCTCCCTTGTGCTCAGGGACTTCCCAGGTTAGATGTGAGATGTTTTAGTTGAAGGGAATCGACCAGGCTCTGAGGTCTGCTGCAAACTGCCTCAGAACAGAAAGCAAATTAAAAGCACTGCCTGGACAGGGGGTATTGTCCCCTCCCAGGCTGCACACTTCTGAAAGGAAGCAAGGCTAAAGCTTGCTTTCCCCAGCACTCCCTGTGCCAGCAGAGCCTCCTGCTCGTGATTCCCACACAAACGTTGCAGTAGTGACTCCCAGGACCATTGCAAGTGAAGATGAAAAGAACAGTCAGAGTCTTCAAATAGCTAGAAGAGATTTTCCAGCTGCTTTCTTGCATTGTCTGAGTTGCACCACCCGCAAACCCTCTCCCAAACCAGTGCTGTATGGAAAGATGGGCATCTCTTTCCATCCTGCTGCCACGGCTGCAAAGGCAATAACATTAAAACCTCCAGGGACCCAGTGATGCTGTTTTCCACACGTTTTGTTTTTCTCTTTATTAGCTAGGTATAAACTTTCCCATAGAAACCCAAGATTAATCTGATCACCAGCCCATCAGCTATTTATTTAAAGAGGTAGGTCCTCATCTTGTATTTTGGCCATCAATCCCCATTAGTTTCCTTATATGGTTGATTGAATAGTCCATTGCCTGTACTAATAAGCACCCATTAGTTGTTCCGCAGAGCTTTAGTTTTATTAGAAACAATTCATGTCAGTCTAGGCCAGATGAAATGCTTTTAGCTGGATTGTTTTGATTGCATTACTTGGAAGGTGGCATGTGAGCGCCTGGAAGCTTGAAGAGATGCAGCATCCGACTAAGCTGCTTTGGCACGTACACAGCGCAGGAGAAATGCAGATGATACGGTTGTAAGTAAGGCTGTAAGGGCACAGGGAGTGCATTTAAATCTGCAGAAAAGATTTGGTTTGCCCTGGTTGGGTCAGTCTAGAAGGGATTGAAGCAAATGTTCCCATCACCTTCTGTCTGGACTTTGGGCTTTCAAATCCTAATGGATCTCAAGACTCGCCATTCGTGTTTCTCTTCCTTTTTCATTCTCCCTCTTTATTCCTCACATCACAAGCCCAGAAATCTCCCTTTTTGCAGCTCTTTGGGCTGCAGTAAGCTGTTTACAAGCAATTTGGCTCACTGCTCTGCAACAAACAGTGGGGAAGGCAGGAATTGCTGCAAATCGCTCTTCAGCTGCTCTTCATCACGCCAGCTCTGGCTTCCATCTACCTGACAGCCCTGCTAAAAGGATAATAATGCTTTAAAAATTAGAGTCAGCTGAACAACTACTTCATAAATTCATGGCTTTGCCCTGATCCTTTCCAGAAATTTTTCTTTCACATCGGGTCCATGTCATACCTTGGATTCCTTCCCTTTGGAAATGCTGCTGCTTTCCTGCTTTCCAAGGTGGGTCATCCAGCTATGCAAAGGGAGTTAACAATTATGTGTCATTACCTCAACATAAACAAGCCTTGTTTTGGGATAATCTGTGATCTCTCCTTCAGAGAACATGGGATAATCTCTCCATGATATGGTCTCATTGTGGGATTTTGTCCTTGATAGATAAACCCGTCCTGAAATCCTATTAAGAGCTATTCTGCCTCCCCTGGAAAGAGACGAACTCACAGATGAAACAAACTCCTGGCAAATTTGGAAGAGACCCTTAGCTTTGTCTACCTGATGGGAAGCAGCTCTGTTTTGCAGCAGCTGTTCCCATCTGTACTGCTTCTGAAAGCAATTCAAGATCTAACACAACCCAGGCTTTTATGTGGGACTGATGGTCCTTCTCAGCTCATCAAATTTACCTTGAGCTACCAGCAGGCAACCATGGCATATACACTGGGGGCTTGCTCGAGATGTGGTAAGAAGGCAGCACTTAGTGGAAAGGGTGGTTGGGTGGGGGATCTATATAACATCTTTTCAATCAAAGGTATGTCCTATCTATGCCGAGGGGTGAATTGTCCTGTTAGGTTTTCCCTGTACCCCAAAGGTGTGGAATGCTAGAGGAGCTGGGCAGGAGCACCCCCACCATTGCGAGTCAGAGGCGAGGGTCAGCTTTATTGTTCTGCTTCATAATTTGAGGAATCGCAGCAGGAAGAGTACCTGGTTGGCAGCTTCCAGGGTTTTCAGCCTGGTCCCCTAAAGACAACCTCTTAATCTGCACATCCTTCTCCCAAAATAACTCTGACCCCAGTGTCTGAGTTATTTTGCCCATCTCAGTGGCCAAACTGGGACGTGAACTGGGAATCAAGCTGGTGCTCTGACTCCTGTCAGAGGGGCCTGATGCAAAGCACATTTAACTAAGACCATGAGGAGATGCTGAGCACAGCCAGGACAAGGCTGCTTGGTGCCTGTCACATACCGGGGTGCAGCACCATCTGCCATCAGAAACTGCATGTGCAAATGTTGTTGTCTTAGCTTGACTTCTTGGTTTATGATGAAAAAGGATTGTTGGACTGATGTGTGCTTGGTGGCCTTGCTCTTGAGCTGATAACACATTGCCTTTTATTTTCTCTTAGAAAAATGTGGTAACACAGTGCTGCTGATTTCCCATGAATAAATAAAATCAATAACAAACATCCCTAAATCAGATAAAACCCACTTCTGCCTTTAAAGATACCCAGGTCTTCCTATGCCTGGGATTAAAGAGGAGCCTTGCAGAGAGGAAGCTTAATAATACACGGTGGAGGTCAGGCTCCAGGAAACTAGAGAAAGTTTTCAGGATCCACAGTTCATTGAAGCTCAGTTTTGTACCTGCTTAAGTCAGGATTTTATTATTAATAACACTATTTTGCATCATTACTCCTCCTCAGACATAAAAGCCCTTTGCATGGTGGTGGTGGTGTGGGTTTTAGCCCAGGTTTCTCCTCTTGTTTCCTCTTTAATCGTGGGGGGCTCATTTTAACCTTTTTTGTGCCACTTCATAGCAGCACAACAAATAAATAGAGTACCAAACCTTTCCCATAGCAGGTTCATGCCTCTTGGTTGGCATAGAGATATTTAAGATGCAAAGAAATACTGTCTTAGTAGCAGCATCCCAGACACCACTGCAATAAATACAGACTCTGTCTTTTTAGCAATCCCTGCTTAGTCTTCCAATCTTCTTGTGTCGTTAAGGAAGTTATGACAATAAAAGGAAAACAAATCCATCAGTCAAGGGGGGAGTTTGGAAATGTCTTTTAAAAGGAAGGAAGATTTGATAGAAAATATTCAGTGAAGTATAAAAATCAAATCTCTTATGTTAGAAATCTGACAACTGCAGCACACTCAGATTGTTTCCCAAGGGATGTTAATGGGATGAGGGAGCCTGCCCAAGTCTGGGATTCATAAAAAAGGACAGAAAGTAGTCTATGTTGTCTCAGATTTTTGTTTCATTTACTCAGAGCTGTTCAGCTGTGAAAGGCTCCAGTCCCTGCTGTGCATCCGTAGGGTTCGCTGTGCATGGGCATCAGTGTCTCCCTGTCTGAATACAGTTTTCATGGCTGAATATAGTGATGGTGATCTAAATCTCTTGGGTCCTTTTCCTTCTTGGCATCTTGCTTTTGGCTTCCTCCAGGCACTGAGAGGCAGGGAAATGCTTCCCCCATGAGTATGAATAAATGAGATACATGAATATCTCCTGCCCTTGCAGTGTGTTGCCATGTCCCACCACTTCTATCCTGCCCAACCTTTCCTAGTGCCATCACGAATTCCCCTTGGTGCAATCATTAAATTCAAACCTGTAGATTAATTCTGGTGGAGCTGCACAGGGTCTGGGTCTGGCATATCTGCCACCAGCAGAGCCACGAGTAGCTGGAGAAGGATCTCTCCTCACTGCAGAAACCACTGGGTCTGTAACACGTCTCCTGTGCAGCATCCTCGCCCAAGGACTGGCAAAGCACGAGTCCAATCCTCAGGAATAAATCCATCACAGGAGCAGGGAGTGGATGAAGCCACTGCAGATATAAAGGTCAAATTATAAAGGCCATGTTAAAATATGCTCATACGAAATGACAGCTTATAAGTGCTCTGTTATCTAATTACTTATGTCAGGCAGATAAATCTGGACAGCAATTATTTTTAACCTAAATCACGCAAACAGCCACTGTAGGAGCTTTCTGGGGTCTCAACTTTTCTTTTCATTATCATTTTGGGGGCAAAATGTGGAGCTTTGGAGGACAAACAGCTCTCTTAAAGGGCTGGTTTTCACTTCCTCTGGAGTCTGAAGGTGGGGATGCTGCTTTAATTGTCTCCGTCTCTACCTGCACTGCTATTGCATAGCACAGGAAACCACGACACCCTTATGCAGGCAGATGTCACAGCCTTTTGCTCCAGCCTGGCACACAAAACCCAGGTTCTTTCAGTCCAGCAGCATCTTCCAGCCTCTGCATGATCTAAAATCTTCCCTTGCATTGCTCTAGAAGCTTTGTAGCCAAAAATATTTCTCTGTGCCTTATGGGCAGATGTTGGGACCATGTATCATCTTACACAGCACTTCAGTCTTGGCTCTTTGACCTGTGCCTGGGGGAGCTGCCCCCATTCTCTGAAGGTCGTTTGAATATCAGCAGAGACGTTCATCATCCTGGGGCCCGAAGGAAGGTATTGATCATGTATGATGAATCAGTGCATGTATCGTGCAGGAGGAATGATTAGTTAATGGATGAAAGATGTGAGAGCTCATGCTTTCATCCTGGGTCACTGTTTGTTCCTCTTCCCTGATGTGAGGCTCTTCCTGCCCCGGCAGTGTGGGAGATAGACAGGGAGAGATGGGCCGTGGGATGGAGCCAGCGGGTGCTGGTGGCATCTCCTCCTGGGGACACAGTCTGGGTCTTCCCAGGTGGCATTGCCACAGTTGGCAATTGGATTCTGGGGAGAGGGAAGGGTAAATGAAATGCTGCTTTGGTCTGTGGAGGTGAGACCAAGAGGACGTGGTGCAGCAGATGACACAGGAGGAGCCCTTGGTGAAATAAAGTCTTTCTCCAGTTTTCCACCAGTGCCATGGAGCTTAGATGGCTCTTCTGTCTGCAACACAGCCCCTGCAGCTCTGGTTGAACCTGTTACCATCACAGTCTGAGCAGGGCAATGAATGTGCCCCTCCAAACCAGATAGATTTGCAAACCAGGGGCGTTTATTCTGCAAGCAGCATTAGTGTTATTATACCAATCAAAACTGCTAACAAGCTTTGGTAAAGATCTACCTGTTTAAATAGAATTTTCATTCTCTCTTTTACTTTAAAGAAGCATAATTCATTTCACCTCCAAGGCTAAACTGTCACCTTATTTTAGCTTTCCAACTCGGTCTCACTGACACATCCCCAAGCAGTGGGTTTGCAGCAACACTCCAGCCATGTAGCATGGAGATGTGCCACATTGTGTGGACCATAGAGACCACGAGGGACATGGGTAGGTGCTTGAAGCACCAGTGTTAAAAAATACCTATTGCGGGGTTGCTTTGGAGCTCCATAGCTTTGGAGACAACATGAGGAAGGAGGAGACGTGCTGCTCTTCCAGCCTGCAGGAATTACTGCAAACAGCGATTTATTAATCTTTGTAAAACAATGCAGTATCACACGTCCCACTGAGAGCTCTTTGCATGAGATGTTATTCCAAAGGGCTGTTCCTGATTGATTATTTTCACCCCTGATTTTCCCGTGTATGAATGTTTTGGAAGAAAAGCACATTATTTCGAATGCGATTAAGCCATTTGGAAGAGGATTATGGTGTTTTGGAATAACACCCTCTTATTCCAGAATGAGATCAGTCACACAGGGAGTTAATCGGAAACAGCTATTTTACTCCTCTGGGAAGCCTCCACCACCATCACCATGAACAGTCAGACTATTGCCTGCTGCCCACTGGTGCCTTCTTACACCGTGGGGTCGAAGGCCAGCTGGTGTATTATGGCTCAGTAATTTAGAGATACAATTTAATTACTTCTGGGCTTGACTCTGAGCTTTCTGTGGTGGTGAAGACCTCAGAGTCCTTTGTAGAAACTGCAGTGAACAGGCATTTCATGGACTGAAAGGTGAGGTTCATAAAGGGCTGTTGCCTTCAAGAGACTTTTACTTCCCCGAAAGCCTCTCTATTTAGCTCAGTAAGGTCTGGACCAAACCACACTGGAGGCACCCAAACCATCCCTTGGCCGTGGTCATGAGGAGCATCAGCTCCTGTAGTGCTGCATCTGCAGCATGCATGCTGCAGCCATTGCGCTTCATAATGCAACAAGCCAGAAACGATGGGCTTCCTGTGCCACAAATCATTTTTTTCATCCTCTGGTATGTATTTATTATTGAAAAATTAAAGGGTTTCCTAAATTCTTATTTCCAAGCTGGGCCAAACACAGCTTCAGCAGTAAGCGATGCATATTTATTTCCAGCTTGAGAAGGAAAAATGTAACTTCATTCCTCGTGTTTCTATAATTTCTTTTCTGTGCATATGCAAATTGCTGGTTTATTTGTGCAAGATTTATGCAGCTAAATGATGGGGAATTATAGAGGCAATTCAGCACTTAGAAAGGAGAGAGACAATTGCTGCAATTTGCTCGTGCCATGTGCTAATTCCTTCAGAAAATGCTTTTGCTCATTTATTTGTACCAAGCACCAGTTTCTGCCCCCCTGAAGAAAGCTCAGGAAATTTTCTCCAGGGTCAATATACTGCAGACGGTGTCTATTTCTTTCTGCCTGTGCCATCGCCTCCCTATAATACTTGATAGCAATTAGTAACAATAATGAAATATAGCTGTGATTTCCCAGCAGCCAGTGCCTGGGAAGCAAGCACATTTTCTGGTCAAATTGGCCGTTTAAGCATGCTGCTCAGGAAGCTTTAAATCCACCTCGATGGATCACTGCGAGCTAAGCCCCATGGGGGGGAAGCACTGCTGAAGCAGATTTCTCCCCTGCCAAAACTGAAGCTGCTCTGTGAGGTGATGCCACAGGTTTGGGGGAATCTTTCACCTCAGCGTGAACTGATGCATTGTGCTTGCTCACAACCTGATGTGGTGAGACATTGGCTTGTAAAGGTGGTTGCAACAAGAACTCGGGCACTATTGTATGATTCTATGATTCTATTTCCCAAGTATTCTCCATGTACCTCCTGGGTGAGGCACCTCAATGTCTCTCATGTAGTGAAGGGCCCAGAGCTGAACACAGGATTCGAGGTGCAGCCTCACCAGTACCACGTGCAGGGGGACAATCCCTAGTCCTGCCGGCCACATTACTGCTGATACAAGGATGCTGTTGGCCTTCTTGCCCACCTAAGCACACTGACAGCTTATACTCAGCCTTGGACCAACACCCTCAGGTCCTTTTCCACCGAGCTTTCCAGCCACTCTTCCCAAAGCCTGTAGCATTGCATGAGGTTGTTATGACCCAAGTACAGGACCTGGCAGTGAGCCTAATGCCTTAGATCCAATGCCAGGATGCAGGATGGAAATGGGACATGGGGATGGAGGTCCAGACCCCCAGGAACTAACCTGGAGGTCCTGCAAAAGGAGTGATTGTAGGTGAACGTCACCAGACAGCTGGTGCCCAGCACCCAGGAGAAAGGGAAGTGATTTAGGTTTGGTCATTATCAGAAAAACGTGTGTGGAGGATGGGGCAATGAGAAGAGCAGCCGTTTTCTATTAGGACAAGAGTGGGTCAGGTGTAGTTAAAACTGGGTAAATGGAGCAGGAAATGTGGCTGTATATTATTCACCCAAGATATATTGCACACATTAGCTGTGTTTGATCGGGTTATCCGGAGGCTCGGTGCTCTGAGTGGTGTTTTAGGGTGGCCAAATCCAGGCTTTGTACTCTATTAAAATAAATGTATTGCTGGTGTTTAATAAAGTCACCGAGTTTAAACGTAACCCAAAGTCTCTGAGCCGTCTTCTCTGGAAGTCTGGGCTCGTAATGAATCCATGCCCATATGACGGGCTTTTGAAGGTGGAAGGTCTGATGTTCATATTGTTTATACAGCAAAATAATTTATGAATATTCATTTAATGATATAACCGGCTTCCAAAGTGTTTCTGCTCTTGGCAGCTCTAATGGGTTTTCTATCCTGGCAGAGACCTGCCTCATGTAGGGGCTTTGCTGCAAGCACTCATGGGCTACCCTGTGCTGTGACTGGGCTGGTGGAGCAAGGCTGGTCTGAAATTCAGCTATGAAAACTGCACTGTTTCTGCAGAAGTACCAGGAAAATACGCTTTTCTCTATTAAGAAGCCACATGCAGGTGGCATTGCTGGCAACAGGCTAGTGGAAATGGGTTGAGGGGTTTTGGTGCTTGAAGCTTTTGAGTCTTAATGAAGAATTGTGTGTCCTCTCGAAAGCAGGAAAGTGAAGGAGCTAAAATTATCTTGCACTAGGTGATCTAAAAGATAATACCTTTTATCTCAACTGTGTCCTATGCAGCATCTTTATCTGCATTTACCTTTGTTACTCTTTCACCCACCCCTTGGTGCATGGACAAGCTCTTTACCATGTCCCTGTGGCTCCTCCCTAACTTCTCGGACAAATAGAGCTGATAAATATGTGCTTCTGGCATGGCAGCATCCCTCTTTCTTTTCAGTGATGGAGAACTGAGGCCCAGGTCCCTTTGGGACACTGGGATCCACATGGGCAGGCTCAGCCCAT
This sequence comes from Nestor notabilis, assembly GCF_000696875.1. NCBI lineage: Eukaryota > Metazoa > Chordata > Aves > Psittaciformes > Psittacidae > Nestor > Nestor notabilis. The sequence goes on along the minus strand of NW_009921527.1, from coordinate 109,204 downwards.
GGACGTGGGGAGGAATAAGCAAACCCCCTGGGGCTCATCTCATCTCTGGTGGCTCCACATACAGGGATCCCAGTGGGAAGGGGAACGAGTACGTGCAGGGAGTCTCAGCCAAGGGTTGGACCCGTTCCTTCCCCGCTTGAGGCCTCTGGAGAGGAGACTCTGCTGCAGCTAAAGCTGCTTCATGTTCCAAACCCAAACCAAGTGTCACGGCTGAGGGGAGACTTCCCTGCTCCCCATCCCCTGCTGCCCCGGGGCCATGCTCGGTGCCTCATCACAACCATCAGCCCATCTGTGGGCAGTAAATCCAGCGGCAGCATCCGGCGCTGACCGCGGCTTCGTTCCCTCTTTGCCTCTGACAAAGCTCTATTGTTTTGGTGTGACCTGCACGTCGGAGCCCCCTGAGCTCCAGCCATATATCTGCCCTTGCCAAAGCCTGGAGGCTGGCTGGGACCTCGGCGGGGTCAGCGAAAGGGAACATCACGGCTGGATGGCAGCTACCCCTCGGGCTGGGAAAAGCCAGGGCCGAGGCTGCTCCGTGACCTGGAGCCTTTTAGAGGATCTCTGAAGGGTCCCAGGGTAGCAGAGTGCTGGGTTGCTCTGCATCAGCGTGGCACAGAATCACGGACTGGTTTGGTTTGGAAGGGACCTTAAAGTTCATCCAGGCCCAACCCCTGCCCCGGGCAGTGACACCTCCCACTACCTCCGGATGCCCGACGGACTAGAGCAGGTTGCTCCAAGCCCCTGTGTCCAACCTGGCCTTGAACACTGCCAGGGATGGGGCAGCTCTGGGCACCCTGTGCCCAACAGAGCCACTAAACGGGGTTAAACCCAAAAGAAACAGCAAAGCACGAGTGTGCAAAACATTGGGTCTGTGATAAATGGGATGGTAATGGGCAAAATAGAACAGGGTGCTTTGTATCCAGGACAGCTCAGGAGGGGACAGCCGGGGATGTGCCACTGTCCCTGCTCAGTGGGCTGGAGCAGAGGCAGCTCCTCCAGAGGGAAGCCTCCATGTGCCTTCTCCTGATACTCAACAGTGCTTTATGTATTTAATATCCCTCGAGAAAAAGCAGCCCAATTCCCTCTCCTGGCCACAAGCAAACTCCATCCCTGGGAGCAAGCAGCAGCTCCCAGCCAGCCCCTTCCCACAGGTCCATCGGGAGCAAAGGCTGCTGGCTTCCATCAGTGCACCAAAATGAAACCAGCATGGGCAGAAGGTGCTAGTTTTGGGGGGGGAAGGACACTCTCACCCCAGGGAGGTGACTGTGTCCTGTATGTGTTTATGAAACACTTTCTTTCTGGTTAGGACTTGAAGGATGCTCATTGAAAATCAGGCTGCCATGGAAACCAAAGGTGTTTAGTCTTTTGGGAATGCTGTTGGATGGAGGGATGCAGGGAGAGGTGTGGGAAGGGGGAGGAAAAGCCTCTGCAGATGAGGTTGAGCAAACCCCTCGATTCACCATCGGTCGGTACCTGTCTGCTGCTTGTGGCTGCTAATTGTGGGAGCGAAGAGTTCATCTCTTTACTGGATGCTTTTCCTTGTCCCAGAGGCCTCCTCACCCTAAGTGCGTTCCACTGTGGATGTGCCATGTGGATCCTCCGGAGGCAGGGATTTGCTGTAGCATCAGCACAGGTTCCAGAGGGGATCAACAGCTGTGGAACCCTGGGCATCCCTCTTGCTTTCGGCTCCAGATCCCTGACAGGAGGCAGCAGGCCGGGGACCTTCAGCTGCTCCGAGACCCCTGGTCCCAGCAGGATGTGTCCCTGCACCCCCTGCCCCGTTCCTTGAGGATGAATCCCAGGGAGGTACAAGCATGGAGAAATAATGGAATTATTGCCCCTCTCCTCCCCGTTCTGCCGTGCACCATTCACTGTAAAGAGCAGAGCACATCCTCACTGTGACAACAGCACTAACGAAGGGCAGGAGGTTATTACAAACCACTCTTGTCTTCCTACACCTTGTCGCTTCCCAGCACTGTCCCTGCATCAAACTCCTTCTCCTGCTCCTTCCCTTCTCCATCCTTAGGTTCTTGCTGGGAGCCCATGGGCAGGAGCTGGGGGCTCCCCCTCGTCCCTCACTATGAGAAGTACCTACCAGCACGAGTTTAATTAGAATAATTAAATGAGTTGCAGTAGGAGGAAGGACTGGAGCAGGTCCCTGTTGCACTCACAATGCAGCTCTTCATACTACACCCTGCAACACTTGGCTGCAGACACTGGTGCTGCTGGAGGTTGTCATTAAGTCTAATTAATTACAAAGGTACCCAGTGCTTTCCATTGGGCACCTTTTCGTTGTTAGGGACTGCTCTTGTGGGCAAAGGCTCAGCCTGGGTTTGGAGGCAAAATGCAAAGACATAGATGAAAAGAGCAGAGCAGCCCCCTCCCTCCCATCAAATGTTCCTGAAACCAGCACATTTCCACAGAAAACCTTGGATTTTTCCTGGTCCGATGGAAAATCCTCAGTGATGGGGGACAGGGCTTTCAGGTCGATTAACCCGTGACTGGGATTTCTCCTCGCGCTGCAGTGAATGCTCTGCCGGTGTTTTACCACCGTATCCAGCTCCGTAATTACAGTGAGTGCACGGATCAATTAGCAGCTGCTTAAAGCCATTAGAAGCCCGGGCCCATGTAGCCTGTAGCTCATGGCCATGGCCAGCAGCCCTGTGCATGGTCAAACAGCATCAGGCAGCATCCCCCTGGTACCTGCAGCGGGCAGCACCCTCACTTCTTCCTAATGTTAGATTTAAATCTTGTTTTCCTCCTTAGACATCAGTGAAGATCTAGTGATGTCCTCAGCAGGGATGCTGGGCATGAGTGTGGCTTCCGTGTGGATTCCCTGTTGTCTGACAAAATCAGTGTCTGCCCGTTACGATGCAGGAAGCTGGGCAGGATGGATTTGTGCTGGGATTGCACAAACCTGCTTTTCCTTTCTTTCGTGCTGAATCTGGCTGCAAATATTTCATTTCTCTGGGATTTTGATGTTGCCTCTTGGGGTTGGCCAAATGCTCTGTTTTGTGATGGGGTTTATGATCAGGAATTCATCCTCATTCAGTGCTGGAAGAAATCTAAAGCCCTCAAGGGTCTGGGACTGTCTTGAAACATCCATTTTCAGACGGAAAAGCAAAAACCTTGCCTCGGGCCTCACCCAGGAGGACAAGGGGACAGGGGTGAGAAGCGGAGGAGATACATGGACACGTATCATACATCAACATTTCAACACATTTTCATATCTGAAAAACAAGTATTTTCTCTATATTTTTATTGGAAATGTAAGTGTTGCCTCTACTTGTGACATGGATTCAGAGCTTGGTGGTTTAGGTTAAAGGGTTTACCAATGGCTGAACAACAAGGAGCCAGCCAGCTCCAGTGGGTGGCCCAGGTTAAAGGATGGAGATGAAGCTCCATAAAGTCATCCTGGTGCACTGCTGAGCACAAGCACCTCAAATACAAGATTTCAATTCCAAATGTAAGCATTTCCATCCACTTTTTATCATATACCCTGAGAGGACAGCAAATAACATCCAAAATATTCCCCAGATTGTTTGTTTCTTTCAAGGTCTCCCCAGAAAGTGCAGGTTAAAAAGGTCCTGGGAGAAACTAGAGGCTGTTCACCAGATCTTGTAATATTCAACATCTCACACGCAGGGACTTTTGTGCTCTTTTCCTTCCTTTGATGAAAGGATTTATGAGCTTTAATGGTGGCACATCCTGACCTGTGTGGCCCCATGTCCGGGGTGTCCTCAGTGGCCTGGCTGGCCCCCAAAGTGAGGACCTGTCTGTATTATATGTGAATAGCTGGGAAGATGCTTTTTAGCTTTTTCTCATCCTTTTATAATCATCATAGAAAAGCAAATAAGATGAAGCTGCTGCAAAAACCACAGTGTTTTCAATGGGGCTGAAGGATCCTGTCGGGGCTGTGCTGGTCTATGGGGTATCCATGGGGTGACTTTGGGGTCCCTGGGAGAAGCTGGGGCTGCTTTCCCAACCCCAAATCTTAAATCACCTGTGTATTTAGTCACTCAGGGCGCTCTAAACCAGTGTGTGGCAACTGTAAATACTTTTAATGGAGAGGATTCTTTTCTCTTTGGGAAGTGGATCGCTCTCTGTGTGACTTACTCATCTCTAGATCGATGTATGTGGGGGTCTATAGGCACGTGTGCCCTTGTATCTGCTTGTGGTTAGTTGATAATGCAAAAACATCTGGGCTGTCGTGTTCTTTTCCATGTATCCCTGTGATACAGGATACGAAAATAACTTGAGGGTTAAAAGAAATATAATAATGTGGAGGATGGTATTGTTCATGCTGGGTAAAACCCTGTGAACAAAGCAATTGGCATCATTTCCCTTGCAAATTGAGCAGTGAAGCAAAATACCATTTATGAAACTGTAATTTATTCTTGGGAAATCAGGCACTTACAACATTGTCTTGTCGCAGCTTAAGTTACAGGAACGGGGGGAAATAGATGAATGATGAACGTGACAACATCTCAGGGTAAATCACCACAGTGGCAGCCTCGGAAAGCTCGTGAGCTCCCTGCATAAACCGGGTCTATGTTGTGTTCTCCTGAGAACGTTAAACCGGCGACTCCTCCGGGGCTGGCTGCAGCCAAAGAGGCAGCAGCAAGGTTTGGGAAGGTCCCTGCACCCCATTGCCCCCCTCCTGCTGCATCTCGTGCTGGGGAGCCCTTCAGAAGCCAAAAAGTCTGGACCATTATTTCCACCTGCTTGCAATTAGTCCCTCCCTTAACGAACCTCTTTCTTGCAGGTGTGCATGTTCTTCTGGTTTGGTCCTGTGCAACTGAAACCAGGCAATATGGCCAAGCAAAGTCACCCCTCCAGTGGTCACCTCTGGGGCATGAAACCCCATCATCAGCTGCTCCAGAGGAACTGCAGGAGATGCTGCATGACTTAGTTCCTCGAAGATCTCCTAAATTCTCCTTTTTGCCCTGGATTTTACTCCCTCATCCCTCTTAACCCTTTTTCTTCTGACCAGGAGGTGACTCTCCACCACACAGGCATGCCTTGGTAGCCGGCCATGGAGTCATTGCAATGGGGATGGGAAGAAAATGAATAGAATTTGCACACAATGGGGACACTGCTCACTAAAAAGTCAATAGGTGATTAGGAGGTCTGGCCTTATCTTCTGGCATGGGGCAGTTTCTGGACCACTTAGGACTGTGAATCCCAGTCTGGGGTCACACTCCAGACACGTCTTGTGCCTTTATTAAGGGAAATAGCAGAAAATCAGGGAGTGGTTTGGGTAGGAAAGGACCTTAATATCATCCAGTTCCAACCCCCTGCCATGGGCAGGGACACCTTCCACTAGAGCAGGTTGCTCCAAGCCCCTGTGTCCAACCTGGCCTTGAACACTGCCCTGTGATTTCTGCACCAGAACCTCTTCAGATTTCCCTCAAAGCACTGGATCCTGCCTCTGCCTTGCAAATGGGGCCTTGGCAGGGAAGGGAGGAAATTCCTGATCTTCCAAACAACGTTTCAGATAAAGAAAGAACTTAATTAACGGCCTCAAGCACATTATTGCTGGTGGTGACCGTGTCATGCCCGGTACCTGATGCCCCACAGTGGGATGAGGGTTGTCTCCAGGAGCATCTGGGGCTCGATAGCATCAAACGCAGCAGGGTGGTGTGAGCTGAGGTGTGTTTTGGGTATGTTGTTCCATCTCAGTCCCTGCTATGAGCTCCCTGGGGCAAGAGGGGGTATTTCCGTTTGGTGCCGGGGCATCGCACGTCTCCCCACGGCGCTTGCCGAAGGTGATGGTAAAACGGAGTTCGTGACCCAAGGAGCTATTGCTGGCTGTAATAGTGTGTCACGTATTAAAGGAGCATGTTTGAAACCACATTAGATTATTAAAATTCATAGCAGTGATTTATAGAGATTTTTAAAAACAGCAGCTTGCCAATATAAATTGGCTTAGGAAAGTCAACTGTAATCCACCCAGGTCCAAATAATGACATTTCCTCCAATACATCCAAAAAGCTGAAAAGCAGAAAATAATATCCAGGCTCCAGAGATAAGGCGAGGACCCAAGGGAAATTCTGAAATATTCATGCAATCATAGATTGGATGGTGGAAATGGCCATTCCCAGCGGCTGTGTTTAGGGACTGATGAATTTAGTTACTGTACCTTTATATTTATCGCTCAATAAACAAGACAAGCTCCTTTACGATGCTGAGCAAGACTAATTTAGCTATTTTAGCACTAAGGAAATGGCTTTTCTGGGCAAGATGAGGGTTTGATAGTTCTGTGTGAAATGAGGAGGCTTCTCATTTAGCCAAGGCAGCGACCCTGATGGTGCTGTGAATAACAGGCTGGAGACCCAGAGTTAAGGATTAAACACCCCCTGCTCCAGTTCTGCAGTGGGTCAGGATGGTCAGACGTGGGGTTTGGGGGACCGCAGCCTTTCAGGGCTGCCTGCACTGATGGAGATGTTCCAGCTCTTGACTTTTAAGGATTATTTTTTGAGGCAGAAACGGTCCCTATAAAGGTTTTACAGCAGCGGCGCTGGGATTAAGCCTGGCTTCGTAAAAGTGTCAGCACACGAAACGGGGATGCCTTGGTGGTATTAGTGCTAAAATGACCTTTCAGATAGTTAGGGCTTTATGGGATATTATAAATTCTCCCCGTGTTGGCAGGGTTATAACTAGGACATTAGTGGTAACATCTTCTCCAAGGCAGGAGCCCAGCGGTCGGAGCTGAAAATGCCCAACTCAATTTTGGTTTAGTATTTCTGGAGCTAAATATGTTGATGATGAGCTGAAGAGATGAGCTGTTTCCAGCAGCAATTTGAATGTGCAGAGTCAAACAGAGGTTTCTTGTCTTAAAGATGGGGTTTGAACACTCAAGTAGGGGGTTTTTTTGAGCCCACTTGTATTTCCAGCAGCCAAAATCAAAGTGATTTAAACGTATTACTTGGGGGGGGTGGGTGGGTTATTTCCTTAGTTTCTAAGACTTCAGCTTAATATTGTCAAGCCTTTTTTTTTATTGCCACGAAGGCAGGGAAAGTCCTTTTTAATGAAAGCCACAAGCTTCATACAATACCTTGACTCTGCAGCTGCTATCTGAAGCACCATATCCCGCTGAACTTACACGAAAATCCCCAGAGTGAGCTAGCTCTGATCTGTTTCTTCACCTCTTGTGCTGCCACTGGGAAATAAAATCAGTTTTTATGCTTGTATTTATTATGAAGTATATATTTAGACAATCTGTGCTGCAATTTAGCAGTTTCTAGAGCTTCGGGGTGTTGTTTGAAGTGACTCTTCACTCACCTGCTTATTGAAACCCTCTTTAGAAAGTGCTGCTGGGCTCGGTCTCACTGATTTATTCCCCGCAGCCCTTTGCTGTGACTGTTCTTTGGCATCGAGAGCAGCAGCAGAGGAGAGGACAGGGCTGTTCCTCTGGACAACTCACCAATAAATGGCATTTTTCATTTTCAAAACCAACCTGGGCTGGGGCTGCTGGGGCTGGCTTCTGCTTTGCCACTGATAGCAGGGAGATGCCAGCTCCTTCCCAAGGAGTCCCACACACCAGTCTTCACTTACAAGTTGATTACTTTGTTGGCAGCTGATTGCCTTTGCATCCCCACCTGGCATCAAACCCTTCTGCATGTTTAGGTGAGCTTATAGGTGGGATTGCCCACCCCACCTCAGCCCCTGCAGGCCAGTTTGCAGCTGGGCTGGAAAGGGCTGGTGCTTGCCTTCAAACTGGGGTTTCTGCAAAGAGCCACCAGATAAAGTGGTGTCCCATTGGCAGGAGTGGGAAAAGCCAATGGCAGCAATAGCTGAGCAAGAGCCAGGATTAACTGGAAATTCACTGCAGCTCCAAGCACGAGGTATTGTACTGGGACCTCCATCCCAGCCACCTCCCCAGCTGCCAAAGAGCCACCAGCAGCCCCTGATGCTCCATCCTTTGCTGGTGATTTGGCCTGAGGTTTATGAGCAAAGCAGCAAAATAAACCCCCCTCAGCCCTTAACAACTGCATTTAGAAGCTGCTCTCTAAGAGGAACCAGATTCACAACCCTCCACATGACAGGCACGTGCTGCAGCATGAAGAAAGCACCACTCAGGCTGACCCACTCGAGCTCATTTATTCTAGCTTTATTTTTCTTGTACAAGTAGCCACAGGCTAAAATCTAAACAGAGCAAACTACAAAAAGAAAAAAAAGAAAAAAAGAAAGGTTTTTGTTTTATTATTTTTCTTTTATACAGAGCTAACAATCATGGGATCAGTGGGATCTCAACATCAAGACAGTTCAAAGTAAGGAAGGTAGAAAATAAACAGTAGAAAAGTGCTTTGCAATTTGGGTTTTTAATGGTACTCATAACTGCTGATTCCCAAAGAGGGCTGGGACAAAGGTTTAGCACTGTCTTTATTATAACTTTATTACAGATGTAAAGATATTGCAAGTTTAAATGATGGAAACATGATCAGGGTAAAAATCCCTCTTTGCTTTATAACTAAGACCCTGATCCAAAGCCCCGTGAAATCAGGCTTTTCCCTGACTCGTTGGGCTTTGCACCAGCCCTGTCCCTTCTTGTTACACGATGCTGAGGCTCAGACTCTGCTCCTGGAGGGAACCTGGAGCCATTTCACCAGGAGCTGCTGCTTCACACGGAACCACCTCCCTGCCCACAGCCCCAGCCCTGTAGGCTTAAATTATAGGTTTAAACTAACACCTTCCTTTTCCTTTCCCTTTTAATTTAGCAGGTGAGGGAAGTAAATGAGCAGGCATCACGTTGCTAGATGGGATCTTTAAACCACCTCCACTGGTGCAGCACAGGGAGGGATAGGTTTCCAAACACTGTTTGCACAGATGCAGTAACTAAATAGTCCCCTCCACATCGCTGCCATTTGTTTTCATAAGCTTTTAATTTCCTTTGTTTTAAGTGACCTTCCCAGACTTAAGTGCTGCCAGTCAGCTCAGAAAGGGCTCAGGCACTGCACTGATCCCCCCTTAGATGCTGTGTGATGATTATCCTGGAGGAACAGCCCCATGGGCAGCAAAAACCTTCCCTTCACCATCCAGAAGCAACAATGCTCCATAGCGTCTCTCCTCTTACATTGCCAATTCAAAATGTAAAGTCCCTTGGTATAAATTTGGGTGGAAGCTTTAAAAATTCCCAAACTGGTCCAGCACTTCAATAGATCAGCATCTTTACGAAACAAGGAAGAAGAAAGATAACAGTAGACAAATAAACACCTGAATCCAACGGCATGAAAATACCCTGTCACAGCATCAAACTATTCCCTGTTCAACTAAAGACAATGTGGATACTATCCCTGAGGTAGCAGCCATCTCTGGTAAACTTGAGAGCTCCAAGAATAGGTTATGCCCATTATGGGTTACCAAAAATAAAATAGAATAATAAAGAAATCAGCTTTTTGGATGCTTTGTTCCTTGCTGTAATTTCAGCTGGAATTTTCTGCTGTAAGCCAGGAAAGTGAGAGGGTTTGTTTGGATCTGCCCAGAAAAGGCAGGGAGTTGATTTAGTGGAGTTGCTTGGAAAAATAGTAGAGGATGAGATTCCTACCCCAAACACAGGCAGCTGCCAGTGGCTTGCACCAGACCCAACACCTGCCTGTTGTCCAGTGGTTTTATCTCCAGATAAAAACCTCAATTCCTCCCACTAAAAAAGGGGGGGGAAAGAAAAAGAAATAAAGAATCTGGCAAGTTGTTGCTTAAATGTGTGAGGTGACAGCCTGGCTGGTTCAGCCCTCTGTCCTGGTATGTAAAATGATGCCCTTTGCTGCATGGGCGCAGCAGAGCTTTGCCTCAGGGCTCAGTAGGGCTCATCCCTCCTGGGATGCTGTCAGCGGCATGGGACACGCTCCCAGAGCAGCAATGCTCCTGTCAACCAACAGCCTGGCCAAAGCCCAAAGGTGATTCCTTTGAAGAAGCCTCTGATTCCATGAAAATGGGTACGTGCTCATGGAAGACCTGGGAAAAATGTTTTTAACACCTGTGAAACCACATCCAAACCACTGGCAGCACATGGGGATCTGCAGTCCTACATCTATCCAAGAACACCAAGAACTTAGTGTCTACCCAAGTACGATGTGTTTACCCAAATACAACACGTCCACTCAAGTACAAGTGTACCCAGGTACAACGTATCTACCCAAGTACAACACATCTACCCAAGTACAACTGTGTCTCAAGCACAGAATAACAACCCTGTGGTTTCCCTCAAACACAGGGTAGCAGTTTGGCTGAACCAAGGACAAACTTGAAGCTGTGCCCCATGCTGAAACCAAACAGAAGCTATTTTTGTTCTTTTTTCCTTCTTATTTTACAGGTTAAAGGCCAGACATGCTCCAGGCGGTGTTTTCCCAAGGTTTTGGTTGGCACAGCTTTGCCTCCGGCCTGGCTCAGGCATTGATCAATGGCAAGAGGCGCTGTTATGTGTTGCTTCTCCAGCTGAATGGCAGCTCCAGGTACTCCACAGCACAAAGCAACAATGTGCCCTTTTGAGGGGGTTTTGCCCAGTTTTGTGGACTTGGGACGCTTGGAAAACCCATGGAAGACCACATCCTCCTGCTGGATCTCCAGACTTGAGCCTCATTGCTTCGGGGGCTGACCTGCCACAATCATCCACATTAGGTCCCAGTGGATTGACAAGAGCGGAAAAGAAACCCCAAAAAAGAGGAAAAGCTAAACATCTAAAAAATAGTCTTTAAAGATTTACATCCATCTTCCACCGTCTCAAACCAACACATATTCTGCACTGGTTTAAGCCATCACATTTCTGCATAATTAAACCAAAAAGAAAAAGCTCTATTCTTGACATACTATTGTCTTTCAGCTAGTCAAATGGCACAGCATTTCCCTTTAATAAAAGGAAGTAGTGACAAATACTTGTTACTATTACAATATCACAATAATATGATATTAAATTAATAGCATGTTCACAGCTCCAGGAAGTCTGAGCTGAAAGCTAGTCTAAATTCTGTGTTCACTTTGGCACCAGGACTTATTCAACGTGAACGTCGGCGATATACACACAAAATAAAACAACATAAAGAAAAGCTGGGCTGGAGTGGGATGGCAGGAGGAGATTGGGTTTTCTTTGATATGAGGTTATAACTCAAGTCCCATCATCCTCCAGTTCCCACCACGGGATGGGCTGTGCTATCGGTCTCGCATGGTGCAACCAGTGCTGTCCCCCTATGGTCCCTTCCCACCGCATCTCCAGGTCCAGCATCATGCAAAAAAGAGTGTCTCCCCACAGTAGGGGTGAGCAGGAATTGGTCTTATGTCCCATTTCACCTCTTTGGTGGGGTGGGGAGCTGCTATTTGGGAGTTTAATGCATAAATTTAACCCTTCAAATTTCTTCTGACCTGCATGATGTCTACAGGAGGAGGAATTTTAATGGCAGAGGGCTACGAACACCAAGCCTCAAGTGTTCCTTGCTCTCAAGGTCAATGCCATTAACATCTGCTTGGGCCAAGCTGGGTGATTCGATCTGGAAGGACAGAGTCCTGCTCACAGCTAACCCAGCCCAGCACCAGGACACAGCACCGGGGAAGATGTTTGCCTTATGGTCCTGTATATTGTATTATTTACACAGTTATCAGTAGCATCCCATTGACAGATTTGAAGGAGATGGGGGATGTTTCTGACACAAGGGACTCTCCCACAGGTACCATTTAAAAAATACAATTATTACTTGTCTTTAAACTTATTTTCTTTCCTGATTCCTTTCACTTGTCCTTGCAAAGAAAGTGACATTTGATTCGCCACCACCTATACGAAGAGTTCAAACCTTCACATTCACCCGGTTTTAACCAACGCACGCAGTGGGGAAAGGGCTGCCCGAGGTCCCTGTCCCCTGTGCATGCCCCCATCACACCCCATGGATGACACCAGACTCACAAGGCTGCACCATGCCAGGACAACCCTAAAACCATGGAGTCCCTGGAGGTGGTTTGGGGTCACACACAAACCCTCTCTTTGGTGCTGGGAGCTCCTCTGCCCACCCTGGGCATGGGAAAGGGGCAGCTGCCGGCAGCCCTCAGCATCCGGAATCCCTCCTGGCCTCATCCCTCCCGGGGAAATGAGCCATTTTCAGCTCTGTTCATCCTCTGGATGATCTCCTGCTAGCTGGAAATGCGCTGGAGGAGCTGGGAGCAGCTCAGTAGCATCTCAAAGGGTTTTGGAAGTGCTGTATCAGTTTCCTTACAGATGCTCCTGATGGTAGGATGGGCTTTTAAGGGATAAGACAGTGACATGCAGGTTTGCACCTCCCAAGCGTGTCTTATGCTGCTTGTGCTGGCACATGCCATAAATCATCCTGCTAGGAATCAGCCTTGGAGGGCAGAGTGCTGATGGGGCAGGAGTGTGCCCTGGCCTCAGTGCTGGCATCTGAGCACCCTGCACGCCCTCCTCCCTCCCAAATACACCCAGGATGGATCGAGGCAGCTACCACCAGCACCCAAATCAGCCCTGCAAAGCAATGGTGCTGGTGAACCAGGGGGCATCAAGCCACGTATCTGTGATGGCCCCAACAATCTTTAAAGTAAGAAAACCATGATACAAATCTCCACCACACAAATCACACCAGAGCCCCGCTACATGCCCTAAAAGTAAAGCTCATAACACTAGTGAAGCATCTTGCTTCGTGTGGGGCTGGGTGGGAGAGGCAGAATTGGGGGACAGGAGAGGACACACACACACACACACACACATACACACACTCGAGTTTCTATCACACTTGAGGTAGAACATTGCTTTCAAAGGTTTGGAAGTGCTTTACATGGGAACAACGACAAGAACACCACCAAGGCGGCGGGTACAGAGCGTGACTGCTGAGGTAGGACCAAGCTTGTACTGACCAAGTGCTACACTACTTGTTTGCTGAACACGAAGGAAGACGCAGGTATCTCTGCTTCCCAGAAGACATTCATTCCGGTTGAGGTAGGTTCTGAGTCCACTCGGGTTGTCTGTCCAAGTCTTTCAGTAGCCCTCAGGCAGGCATCCTTTGACACACACACTCTTTTTTTTTTTTCCTTTTTTTTTTTTTCATATTATTTAGAGTCAATCAGCAAAAAAAGTATCCTGAGAAATAGAGAAAGTGTACAAAACCATCAAATCCATGGAGAGACACCCTTCCTGGGCCTCAATTTTTGGAGTCAAGTCAGAAGGATTTCTCCGAATCCAGTCTTCTGGAAATAAAAAATAGATCCAAAAAGTAATCCTAAAGCTGCTGATCAGGAACACGTCTGGGATGCCAAGAGGAGGAGGCTCCACCATATCCCCAGTCTGTCAGAGACAGGAGAGTTTGCCAAACTCTGCCAAGGAGTCTTTTACTTAGCAGCTGCAGGGAAAATCCATCGTGACCAGTCTCGATAAAGCCATCATCAGAAGAAACACACCGAGAGGCCCGAGGGAGATCAGAAAGATAAACTTCACAGAGTTTCCAAAAGGCTGGATGCATATATATATATTTATATATATATATATAAAAATAAAGCAAAACAAAAAAATAACAATCAGACCGTAGAAATCTTCAATTGACCTGAGATTGACAACTCGTAAAGACATCACCAGCCGCGGGTTTGGTTTCTGGTAAATCCTACAAGAGGGTTTGAGTCTTGGCAG
>NW_009921527.1:92468-95575 GCF_000696875.1 Nestor notabilis | reverse complement strand
CGGGAGCTGGAGCAGCAGGATTGCCCACGGGGTCTGGCTGCTCCTCAATGATGCTGAACTCATCCAGAGGGAGTGTGGTTATCTGAGTTTCATCATGGGGGGCTGGTGGAGCCGACTGGAGAAAGAGAAGGGACAGTGCAATGATGGTGGCAGGTCACCAATGCTCTCAGACATGCAGCTGTGTCTGCATTTCCCAGGGGTGCTCCCATCCAACTGGACTTACCGTTATTCCCTTATCCTGCTGCTCCTGGGATGGGGATGCTGGGAATAACCTCTCCAGCTCATTCATATCCAGCTGCTTTCCGTTCAAGTCCCGGTCATCCCTGTCCCTGCGAGTGGCCCCGTTCAGGACAAGGCCCGTGGCGCTCCGCTGGCTCCTGGGGATCTGTGGTGTTGTCAGCTGCTCCTGCACGTTTTTGCACATCAGCAGCCTGAAAAGTAAAAAGATGGAGCCTGAGGGTGAGCAAAGTCAGCGCCACCCTTCACTTCCTTCCCCCAAGCCTGAGTCTGCCTTATCCCTGTGCTATGCCCCTTCACTCCTTAAATCCCTTCTATAAAGTCACGTCTCTGCCATTAAAATGCTTCTGCTTTACAGGGAAGGTCAAAGCTTGGCAGAGCAGAAACAGTGACACTCCTGGGAAGCGTGAGATCCCTTGATGGGGACCAGAGCTGATGTGGTGTATATGGAGAAGCCCATTGGGTGTCTGTGTCTGGGAGGGAGGCAGAAGCAAGCAGCACCCAGCATTCACGGGAGCCAGGATGCGCATCCTAAAACTGAGCGTGGGAAACAGTCCATCATCACATCCGGGATGCGAGACCCTTGTGGGGATACCCACATGGCACTAAGGACCATCACCCCTCGTGAGCAGTGGCATGAGCAGCCCCTACCTTCCTCTGTACCCAAACATGAGGAAGAGGATGCAGAATATGATGCACGTGACACCGATGTGGATCCCAATGATGATGCCGGTTGTGGAGGTTTTATTGTTCTGCTCATCCTTCATGCAGTCACACGGGGGATTCAGCACTGCCAGAAGAAAGAGGGAGAGAGGGTCAGTGGTGCTATTCTCCTATTGCTCCTCCAGCTTTTGGAGAGCCCAGGTAAAAAGTTGAAGCCTGAGCAGTGCTGAGAGACATGTATGGGGAAGAGGAGAGCAGGAAGGGGATCTGGGGGGGCACCGCCTCCCAAAGCAGCTCCCTTGCTCCTGGCACCCCAAGAAGGCAGTCACAAGAAGCATAGGACTGGAAAGTCCATAGAGAGGCAGCCCATTACCCAGGCTGCTGTTATTAGATACCACTAATGAACAAAAAAGACTGATGTTAATTTTTGCAAACCTCTGTGTCTGAGGTGGGAGGCTGCCACCACACCAGAGCAGGCTGATACTGGTGGAAAGCACCAAGTAGACAGATCCCAACAAAATTAGTATTTACTCCAACACAGACAGAGGAGTAATAACTGTCTCTTGAAGATATTCCCACTGGAAGGCTTAAAAGGCTTCCAAGAGCAGCAGGATGTTTTTTACACATAGATGAATATGAAAGGTGTGATCAGTTAGAGATTCCCTCTGGAGATTTCCCCTTTTCTGGCACATAATGCACTGTTCATGCTCTGCAACCCTTCTCCTTTCCAAAGCCATGTGTCCTCTCTTTCTGGTGCCAGGGAAGGTTAAAATATCCAGGAGAGCTCCAAGAGAACAGAGATGCTCTGCGCACTACGTCTCACCCAAGGGTGGCAGCTCTTAGCTTATCCATGGAGGTTTATTCATGTTCACGGCCTCACCTCGAGCTTAGGGGCCAAAATTGGCAATTACAGGTTCATTTGGTCTCCTCACCCTTAGTAAAAAAGTCATAAGGTTGAACCAACTGTGATGGTGGAGACTACGGGGCAGAGAAGCCACCTCAACCAGCACCAGGTGGTCCCAGCCCTGCAGAGTTTTACTTCATCATTATTTGTGATGTTGAAAATAAAGAGTGGCCAAGATGTACCGTCTCACCTGTCCTCTCCACAGTTTCCCTCAAGGACACAAAGCGAACAGTTGAATTTCCATCCCCGTGCTGGTTATAGGCAAGGAGCTTGACTTCATACACCACTGAGGCATCTGTTCAAAAGAAATACAAGAAGAGCATTTCAGATGTAATCATTGGTGTTATCTCCCCATGTGATGTTTCTCTAGGAAACGACATCCTGTCAAATACCTACAGGGACCTACAAGAAATCTGGAGAGGGACTTTTTCCCAAGAGCATGTAGTGACATGACAAGAGGGAATGGCTTTAAAGTGACAGAGGGGAGATGGAGAGTTATTATTATGAGGGTGCTGAGGCACTGGCACGGGGTGCCCAGAGAAGCTGTGGCTGCCCCATCCCTGGCAGTGTTCAAGGCCATGGGACACAGGGGCCTGGAGCAGCCTGGTCTAGTGGAAGGTGTCCCTGCCCGTGGCAGGGGGTGGGAACTGGATAAGCGTTAAGGTCCCTTCCAACCCAAACCATTCTATGATTCTAAGGGGCTGCAAACTTCCCTGTTACTGGGAAAGCACCCCAAAACCCTGGGAGAGAGCTGCAGCAACTCTCATTTAGTGGCAGCACAACACATCCAAGCTCTGTCTGCTAATCCCGGGCTCGGAAGGGGACCTGGATCAAGCTGTCACTGTACTCACCCAGGTGGGTAATGTTGTATGCTGTTACATTGCTGGGCAGTAGCACTGGACCTGTGTACTGGGAGAGGTGGACCTTGCGGTAATACAGCTTGAAGCCTTCATGCTGGCCCAGCTTGATGGAGGGCTCCCACATCGCCTGGATGGCTGTGCTGTTAATGACTTTAATAAAGAGGGATGGCATGGCTGGGACTGAAACAGAGAGAGAAAGACAGTGGGTTGCATGTGCTTTTTCAGTCTGCATGGTGAGAAATTCCCCAGCAACCTTTCCCCGCGGTCAGTGCACCAAGGAATGTGCTACGTGAGACTGAGAAAAATCAGATCAGACCAGATCCTGGTTTAACAGCTTTGAACTTCTTCAGGGAGCTGTATGAGTTTCCAAGGGTTTCCTCTGCTCAGTTCAGCAAGCAGAGAGGCTACTTTTACACTCTGGTTGCAATCTGATGCTCAGCCCT
>NW_009921527.1:73462-92437 GCF_000696875.1 Nestor notabilis | reverse complement strand
CAGGAATGCAGCAACTTTGGCAATGCATTCCCAAATTCCACTTTTCTGCCCTCGCCCTCAGGGTAGTGAGGACCTTTCAGAGTGATTAATCCCCCAGGGAGGAAGGAACCAGAAGGGATGGAGCTGGAGACATCTGTCTTAAAAGTGTGCTAGGTACCTGCACTGGCTTGCAGGATGCGTGGGAGCTTGTTGTCCCTGTCAGCTTTAGGAGGGAGGCTTGTGATTCTGTGGTGGGGACTTAGGAAAGAACCAGGGGATGTTCACTAACAGCCCTAAATACCTTTGCAGCCTGAGCTCCCTGCACAGCTGGGGCTGGCTTGTTTTGGAAGGCAGGCACTTACCTGGCCTTAGGGGCGCACGGGGGTTTAGCTGGGAAGATGTCCCTGCTGCTGCCCGGTGTCACCGAGGCCTGAGTCCACCAGGATGCCTTTTGCTCCAGTCAGTGCCCCAAAACCCTGCCCTTGTTCTCAGGGCGTGCTGCACCAGGGGGTCATGGCCATTCTCTCCCCAGGCCCCCATCCTGCCCCATCAGACTGGGCTGAGATGCCAAGATTAGCAAACCAAAGCCAATTTTCTTGTGATGCTGATATCTGAGTTTTCCAAAGCTGGTTCTGCACCAAACCCTGCACTGGAGCCCTGTGCAGCGCAGGGACATGCAGGACCACACTTCCCTGAAGCTCTCCCTTCCCCTCTCCCTCCCTTTCTCACACACTGATCACACCAAGGCAGAGATGTGTCTCAGCAGGACATTTCCACAGAATACCCAGACCAAATACTCCCATCACCCCTTGGCACCATCCAGAAGGTGCAAAGCAACAGGCACTGCAGGCTCTGCCCTGCCCAGGGCTCTGCTCCAGCACCAGGAAGGAGAAGGGATTTTGGGTGCTGCTGTACCAGACAGCAAGTTCAGCTACACCCTGCAGCAGAATTATCCAGCAGAACAACAGCCCTGCTCCTCCAAAGCCGCCAGGCTTTGAGGTAGAGCTGTTTTTCCAATCCCACATGATTACAAGCTCATAAGCTTCCAAATATAAGGACTGCTGGGCTTGGATTAGATTGATGCTGGTTTTTGGCTTGCTTTTCCCCAAAGGATGAATAGTGCAAACCCAGCCTTTGGCAGAGTTCAGAACAGCCACTTTGTGAGCCATGGTGAAAAGCAGATGAAATGTGGCCGTGTCAATCTAAGACTGATGAGAGCTAAAAAGGGCATTTCCTCAGTGTAACAGTAAAAGCAAAACTGCACAGCACAGTGCCTTTTCCCAGGCACTGAGAGCTCAAGCTTTCCCACAAGGAGATTTAGGGGCTGGAAAGACATCTCTCCTGGTGAGCAGGAGGACATGGGCAGCCCTGTCTCTTCCTAAAGTGATGCTCTACTCCAGGTTGCAGGGGCTTTGCCTGATGTCCTCCAAATAAGCATGGGAAAGAAGAACAAGTCCCTGCTGACTGGTGAGCATCTCCATGTGGATTCAGGAGGGAAGACTCACAAGCAGGTGTCCTGGATCAGGTTAATGAGATCCCATCCTGCCTGAGTGCTGCCAATGGGAAAAAGATGGGCTGAAGTACTTCTAGCTTTATTCTGATGTGCATTTCACTGATGGGATGCTGTACTTAGCAATTCCTGGGTACAAAAGCACAGAGTAAATTCTATTTAAACCAGAATGTACCCTTCTTCCCAAGGCTACGTAGTTTTGCAATGCAATTAAATACTCTTTTCCTCTAATTCTCCCAATTCCCTCTAGGGCAGAATTAGGAATCGTCTGGATCCCCCCTCTGAGAAGCTGGACTCTTGCTTAAAACATCCTTTTCCAAATCACAGGTGAAAATGCCACAGAAAGGAAAATCGCATTATCCCATGGACAAAGAAACACTGATGTGGGCCATCCTGATTTGTGAAGAGTTGGCTTTATTTTATGGTTGCAGACCCTTACATTTAATAAAAACCACAAGAATCTCTCTCCTTCAAAATACGGAATATATAGTATTTATTCAAACCTTGAGAATATATATGTATAATACTGATTATATGTATGCACTCGCAGAATGCATGTGCTCTATATAAGGTTATTACACAAGTAAGTGTATACAGATGGAGTATATCTGTGTGTGTGTATAAATATATGTGCACACACCAGTGTATAAGTGCTTCACAGAAGTATATATAAGACATAATATGGATCTACTATAAATGATGCATCTCCCTCATGCTAAGGGCTGGGATACTGGTTTTCCTCTTCCGTGCTGTTTGGAATTTTCCCCAGGTCATTTCAACTTTCTTCTTGAAGGCGTCTTTAGCCGAAGATGACTAAAGGAACAGTCTTCACCCTAGAGGAATGTCAAAAAGTCCTGGAGAAAACCCTAAAAAGCATTAAAAGACAAGAGCAAGGAGTGTGTGCTGCTTAATGAAGCAGAGAGGGTTTGAGATTTAATATACCACAGCATTTGTGAAACGGCATAGAGGAGAACGACAGGGAGGAGATGGGAGGATCTTCCTAGTGAGAGAGGTTTATGGAGGACAAGGTTCAGCTGGGTAGTTTCTCTATAGCATGTTCCCTTCTACTTTCCATCACTGGCACAAAGGAAGCAGCATCGGAGGCTTCAGCCAAGCGCACTCTCAGCACAGTCCTAGCCATGAAAAGCTGACCTCCCCAAGCCGAAAGCAGCCCTGCTCCTCAGTGCCTTCACCATGTTCCTACTCCGGACAACACCAGCGTAACAGACCAGTCTCCAACTGGCAGAATCTCTGCCGGCCACCCTGACAAGCACTGCCCTGGCTGCCAGATTCACATGCTGTGCCCTTTCCACACAAGGCAGGACATGGCATCATGGTGACACCGGAGGGGCGCTTGGCACCACGGGGCTTCTGTGGACATCTCAGACACAGAATGACAACACCAAGACATGGCATGTCAGGGAAATCCCCTCCCTTTCCAAGGGTGTTAGCACAGGTCAAGGGGCTCCCCAAGCACCAGGGAATCACAGCTCTCCAGTGCACCTCAGGGAGATACTGGGTGACGAAGAGGAAAATCTGCAGAAACCTTAATTTGTGACAAAAGCCACCGGATCCTGGCTCTCTGACCCGCTCTCTCATCTTTGAGAAGAAGGCAACAGGCACCCAAGTGAAGCAAAGCAAACAAATCAAGCCAGAACTGGGCTTTTAAATCCTTCTTTATCTTCCTACAAGGCAAATGCAAGCTGGCATTGAATATCTTAACCAAGCCAGCTTGTCCATCCTGAACATACTGCTGAAGCTTTGTGACACAGGATAAGGATAGCAGAGCAGGACAGTGCTGCCTTGAAACTTCTGAAAGCCAGGAAATTTATGATCCCATTACCAGATACCTAACTATCCCTGTCGGGATTGAAGGTAATAATGACAAAAAGTCCTCTCTCACTTGACCCAGACTTCTGCAGAAACACCAAGCTCTATGAGGTGAGGCTGCCTTGTAGCTCCAGTAGCTGAACTCAGAGCACTGGGTCAAGGAGTGTGAAGTTTTGCCTTGGTCCGTCCTTCTGCCTCTAAATTGGAAGGAAAAACAAACTCCAAGGGTGACCGATGCCCTGTGGAGTACCAAGGAAAAATAAACTTTCAGGGAACGACCCAGCAGGGTGAGGATTTATTGGTGGTATGGCTTAAATGCTGTAGTAAACACCTGCAAGGGCTGAAAACGGAATGAGAACTGGATCTTCCACCTGGATGTTAACACACACTTTCATTTGATCCGAAGTAACATCCTCACACCCAATGCCCTCTCTGCTGCAAATTCTGAACTACTGAGTGTTTGTGAGAATGATGCAATGCTCCTAAGAAATTAGTTTCCATATATGAGACAAACCAGGATTCAGAGGTGCTGGAGAGGTACATGAGTCTCTAGGAAAACGTTCCTAAAATGCCAGCTAACAGATCACACTGGGACTGTGGCTTCTGTCTGCTGTCTGTGTGCAAGGCTCCTGCACCAGAGCACCCACTTTCTTGCAGGGGAAGCTAACTGGTGGCCATGTCTGGGAGGCAAGTCAGGGAAAAAGCCTTGGAGATCACACTAACTTCCCACTGAAACAGAAGGCAGCTTCAAGACAGATTTGTAGGTCAGGACAGCTCATCTCTGGTGTGACTTCTCCAAGGTAGAGCAGAAAACCCCCTCAAATTTAAGGAACTGTGGTACTTTTCAAGTAAGAGCTGTGAGTACCAGAGCTGCTGGAGGATGCTGAGATGCTGCCTGAGCAGGAAATCTGCATTTAGCAAGCAGTTTAGGAAAGCCCAGAGCAGCTGCAATGCACAAGACTAGCCAGGCTTGCACTCACCCCCTGCTACAACATCAGCGGTGAGAGGCAATGCGATCAGTCGACCCCATTGTAACGATACAAGTGAGCTTTCCACAATATCCCAGAGTATGAGGAGGAGCAGGAACAAGGAGCATCACCACCACAGGCTATGTGCCAAAGCTCTGTGGGGTGACTGGTGCTGCTGCTATGCACTGTGGCTTTCAGCATCTGATGGTCCAAGCGCAAAGCGTTCCTTACCTTCTCCCAGCGTGCTCACCACTGTGACTTCTGAGGCTTTGCTGGCACCTCGGGAGGTGTAAGCCTTTATGTAAAAGCTATAGCTGGTCGAGGGCTCTAAATCAGTCACTAGCTGCTGGAAGGTGCTCTTGCTTACAGCCTCCTGATACTCCATCTCTACAGGATCTGAAGTGCAAAGAAAAGAGAGAATAGAGCAGCATTATAGGCTTTGCAAGAGGTAAAGAGACTAAACAGATGGTGGAAGCAGTAGTTTCGGTCCCTAAGGTGGATACATATCTGCCCATATAATTATATACTTGTATTTCTATGCACTTTGCCAGAGACCTAAGTGGGCAGCAAGATTTGACCGTGTGGCCTCACCCTCCCCAGCCTTTTGGTGTTTACAGCAGCATTACTGCTTCATCAATGTCTTTCAGCAACAGGGAGGTGATGGAGAATATCGTGGTAGCACTGCCTACTGCAGTGCAGACCTGCTTTACCTAGTGGGTTGCATTGCTAAATTAAGGGAAGGCTGAGGATGCTCTGGGCAGCGGGCAGGGCACCGTACCTGCAGCTTTGCGAATGTGCAGCACGTAGCCGATGATCTCCTTGGTGTTCTGCAGAGGTTCAGTCCAGGACACCTGGATGGTGGTTGCAGAGACCGTCTCAGCCTTCACGCTCTGGGGAGGACCGGGCAGCCCATCTGCCCACAGGACCGTGAGGCGAGCGCTGGCTTGCGTGGAGCCGGCGCTGTTCTCGGCGATGCACTGGTAGATGGCTTCATCCGCCTGGTTGATCCCATAGATGGTGAGAGTGCTGCGTGGGGACACACGAGGGAAAGCATCTCACTGGGTGCACTGCAGTGGGCATCCCTCCCCTCCAGCCATGCCACGGCCATCCATGCTGGCTCTGATGGCAGGGCATCCCACGTGCCTCTGTTTCCACAGAAGGCTTCCAGAAAGTTGTGCACATTTCGGGGAATAAAGCCCAGGAAGTGAATGCATCATTCCCTAGATCCCATGACTAGAAAGATTGTCTCAACTTGAAGAGACTGTGGTTAAAGTGCAGCCAGATGGGGAGGGGGAATGGCAGGATTTGAAGTCTTCCTGAATTCAGGAAGATCCCAGGCACACTAGAGAGATAGCTCTGTGGTAAATGCATCCATATACCCAAACCAGCTTTAACTGGTTTGGTTCCAGTACACACCAGTGATGCCCATCCAGGCTCCACACACAGTTGCTAAGCTAAGTCTAATCAAGCACAGCCAGAAAACCCTCTGGTGATGCTCTAATTGCATTATAGCACATTAGAGCAGTCTTAGGGTAACACAGGAATTAGCTGACTTATCTGGCAGGGTTACAGCCTCAGCTCCTGCTTCTGCATTTCCAGAAACACCATCACCACGAGCCAAGAGCCAAAGCTTACAAGCAAGTCACAGGTTTTGGCTGCAAAACCTCAGGGCAGCAACCAGGATGGTTCTTCCAGACTGCTACTGGGGCCTCCACATCAGGCTTAGATGCTGTTTTCAGCCTCCAAGATAAAGACAGGCACTGGCTACCCTGGTGGAAAACATCCCTAAAGGAGGGGGAAAAGCCAGCCATGTACCAGCTTCCCAAATGAGTGCGTTCCTTAGCACAGTGCCCATCTCTGCACCACCTCCAGAAGGGAGGTTTAGTGGCTTGATGGGCACAGGGACAACCAGAGTCCTTGTACACATGGCCCCAGGAACTGAAGGCCCTTTCTGCACTGCATGACCCTCCAGCAATGGATGTGTACAACCAGAGCAAGTTCAGGGCCAGCCCAAGTATTGTGCTGCCCAATACCTTTACAACAACATCAGCAAATATTGACACAAATAACTGTACAACACATCAGCTCTATCTTGGCACTCCACATGCAAACCAGCTGTTCTGAACAGCATTTGCTCACAAACGGAGACCCATCAGTGCAAGCCCTGCTCTCTCCAGGGCTTGTGCCCCTCTCCTCAGAAACCAAGCCAGGAACAACGTGATTCAGTTTGTGACTATCCAGCAGACACAAGGCCACATGAATTAAACAGCCAGCGTGTCTCCCTTCCAAGACATGGGGTGAGGAGTCTCACCACACTGTGCCCAGCTCCGAGCTGGAAATGGAAAGGCAGTCTTTGATGTTGGAGATGTTTCTACCAACCCTGAGGCAGCAGCTCGGGTTATGATAAAATATGCTTATTAGTGCCCTTAGTCCTGGTAGGATGTTCCACAAACAGGGCACCTTGGGGAGAATTTCTGAAGTAAAGGTCCAGTAGGGACCACCTAAACCCAGTGACAGCTTTGACACCACTATAAATAGCAGCCTAATTATATTCATTACTAGTCCTAGAGATAGGCTACAGGATATACCCCCACAGCACTGCATAAAACACTGCTTGCCACTGCCCCTGCTTCCACTTCAGAGCATCACCCACACATGCACCACTCTGGATTAATCCCTATTTGTATTTCTAGTCCTGTCCAGTTTACCTGAGCTGTGGTTTGCTTCTGGCTTGGCAGGAATATTTGGCAGACCATGATGCCTTCAAGCTTCAGCATCCTCTTGTTGGCTTATGATGCCAAAGCTTGCATGAGCTTTGTGGTTGCTGTTTTCTGTAAGAAGTGACCCACACCTAACCAAATCCCCATGCACTGCTTGCTTGTAGGGAGAACTGAACTATTTTCTTCTCCTGCAGTGAATTCCAGGTGGACCTGGGACTTGACTGCACATGAGTAAATCCCAAGCACCCCTGGTGATGCGAGGGGCACTTCACGCCTTTTTAGGAGTCATAATCAAAGCTGCCTTTTATGTAAATGAAAAACTGTACATGTTAAAAGGAAATTATAAATAACCTGCCACTGCCTGCCTGTATGTCACAATGAATGCTGCTTTTAATTGCAGCAAAATATTGGTCTTCCTGTATTAAAATTTATTACTGCTGTTGATTTAACATTCATATTCCTGTCTTGCAAATTATCGGGGCCATGGTGAGTGAGCAAATGTTTAACAGTCATCTATTTATGTCCTGTGCCTTTGTTTCCTTGGAAACATTGTAAATGGAATATCAAATGTGATGGTTTCAGCTGATATGGAGATTTTAGAGAATCAGCCCTAAGCTCCTCTCATAGCCATGGGCTCAATGTATCTGATTAAATGGAAGGAGAAAGGTAGAAGTGGGAGGGGGGCACAGGGAGGAAGGACCCGATGTGTGGCTCAGCTGTGTCAACAAGGGCTGATTCCTGCGAGGACAGATGGCAGGAGGCAGGATTACGCCATCCCAAAGCTGCACTTGCAGCTCTGCACAAAGCAGATGTGTGGAAGGAGCAGCAGCGCTTCCTTCTGCCCCGTCAATGCAGGGATTATTTCCACGTGGCCGCTGTGCATCTGGGCACCCTGAGCAGCCAGGCCGGGCTGGCACACAAGTCAAGAGCAGCTTTCCAAGCACAAAGCAACTCAAGAACAACAAGGAGTATTTAGGCTCCGTTGCTTCCGAGCATATTTATGTGCTTTACAAACAGAGAGGAAAATACGTGGAGGAGGGAAGAGGGGAGCCTGGCTGGAAAGCAGTGCAAGGAGCCTGATGGTAACAGCATGATGCTGGGGTCAAAGGCATCTTTCTCCTGGGAGGACTGTGGGGTGAGCAAAGCTCCTCTCATGCAACGCAGATGATGTGCTGGATGCCAGCAGTCCTGGAGCAGGACAGCACTTGGCCATTGGGAGCCGGAGCTGGGCAGAGCCTTGGATATCTCAAATGCCTCTCCGCAGAGGTCCCAGAGTGACTGGTAACACTGTCACGGACAGTCAAGTCAGAAGATATTAATAAATAAAATACATTTCCACAAAGAGCCATGGCAGGTAGCTGGAAACTTGCCTCAGGCTTTGAAAAGTTAATTTGCATTGAGATTTATACGGCTGTGTTTGGATGTACTGTGCAGTAAGAGCCTCAGCCATCCACTACCTAGGGCCCATGTTACCTGGAATGATGTGCAGACAATGGGGGCAATAAAACAACTGAATTTTTGGCTATGCCTGGATAAGGAGGAAAAACCAAGTGTGGAGAAGTTGGTGAGCAGAATGCCCAACACCTAAACACCAGCTGAATGAGAATAAGGGCAGACCTCCAAAGGAGGCTGCTGAGCTCCCTGCAAACCCCATGCGAGCTCTGAAGCACACTGGTGGCTACAACGAGGAGGGCAGGAGCTAGCAGTGAGTTACATGAACCCCATCATCCCAGCTGATACCTCCGCTGTGCATCCATTTCCACCCTAAGCACCGACAAATTCCTCCTGCCTTCACCCACTGCATCACCCCCGGGATGCAGCGCAGCAGGATCAGTGTTTGGCCCAGCAGCTTTCCCAGGTTTTGCTACTTTTTGTCTTCTTCTCTTCAAGGAAGCTCAAACAAAAGGAAAACATGTAGTTGCTGCGTGAGGAGGCGCGGGGCGTCTCTGCGCATCAACCATCTGAAATATGCAGCGTCCTTTTATTTCTTCCCGTCAACGGGGGAAAAAAATCTGTCACTTTGGGACATCTGCTGCTGGAAAACTTTCCCGGAGTGCCAGACTGGCAGCGCCGTGAGCACGTCAGGCGAGGCGAGATGCCAGAAGGCTTTCTGCTGGTCACCAAAGCCGCTCTGCGAGCCGAGGGCTCCATCACATCTCCGCACAATGCCCTGACAGGCATTGATGGAAGTGGGGAGAGGACCTGCTGCAGATTCACACCCGGTTGAGCTGAGACGAGAGGCCTCCGCTGCTCGAAAGCCATGGTATTCCCAAGCTGTCTTCCCAGCATACAGGCAAGCAGGATGACTGATCTGGCTCGGGTCAGGGGTCCAGGCCGGTGACCGGAGATCGGCTTTCCAAAGGCTCCTCTGAAAAAGTCTGAGAACTGAAGGAAGCCTCTTCATCGATTCAGCAGCACAAAGACGAGGGGCCCATCTGGAAGGATATCAGCATGCGTGTGCACGGGCGCACGAAAGGGGGAGTGTGATGAAATTAATGCAGAGAGCAGGCTGTGGCTACCAGGGAGAGCATTTTAAGTGCCAGCAGCTACAGAAAGCCACCAACAGCACACTCAGGTGCCCTATCCCTGTGCCCTGCTCTGGCTCCATTTGTTACGGGTCACGTTGTGTCATGCTGTGACGAATGAACCGCCAGGATCCCCGTCTGATTCTGCAGCTACAGACCCACCCAAAGCACAGTTTCTGGAGGTATGCTACTGGTCCCAGCGGGGCCATAGGGATGAAAGGGCTGGCAGACTCTTGGCCTGCAAATGTGGTTACAGATGCTGCTCCTTCTCACACCCCTGGGAGGACAGAGCCGGGCAGGATGGGGATTTGGCTGTACAGCATGCCTTCTATAAATGGGATGTTGTAAACGGCACCACATTTGCTACAGGAGGCACAGCAGTGGCACCATTTCATCCTGATACACTGACCCTTCTTCACTGGCTTCATGACGCCCAGGTTTGCACTGTCTTGATGTGACACGTGTGCTGAGCCCTCCTGGGAACTCACCACTGCTCCGGCACCGCGCTAGGGACAAGCAGGAGCTGGCTGAGCTCCACAATCCAACCGCACACAAAAACCAGTGATACACTTCAAGAGCAGCTCAGTGGACCAGCACGCAGAGAAAAATAACACAGGCACCTTGGTAGCAAAATAATCACAGCCACATGAGAAGGAGAGACCCATGCCCGTTGCATTGGCTGCTCCGGGGCTGCTGCAGATCCCTTTTGTGGGATATGGCTGCACTGTCCCAGCACAGGATCCCCGCTCAGCGCCGGGAAGGTGGGATCATGCTGATGCATCGCTGCTTAGCAGAGCTTTGGGTGCTCATGCAGAGACCCTCCTTGCAAGGCCATTTCCACGTGTCTTCCAAACAAAGTGAAACCCATAAATTACTCTTAAATCAGGAGCAGCTGTTTCACATCCCAGTTTTCCACACACTTATTTGTCATGCTTCTGGGAACTGAAATATGATTTGCTGTACAGTACCTTCCCATAATCACCAACTGCTTTCAAACTCATTGCATGAATAACCTGCAGGCTTTGCTTAAGGTGTCCAAATCCCTGCAAATTCAAGAGTGTGTGGGGTGTGTGCACCATGAAGGGACGTCCAAACCCATCTGCATCTACACCCAGCTGAAACATGGGGTTTTCCTGGGTTTGGTACCAAAAGGGCTGTGTGGCCATTCAAATGAGTCCTTCCCAGAGCACTAAACCAAGTGCAAACCAGTAAGGAAGAACTTAAAAAGGAGACAGTTCATAAGGTCACAGAGAAGAGCAAATGCCACCTGAGCCCAGGTCCTAATGAAGCCTTTTTCCAGTGGAGTAAATGAAGTCCCTTAATTACCATTTTGTAAATAAAATCTCCTTGGAAAATCAATATTAGAGCCTGCCTTCTCTGAAGATGTTGGCCTTTGTTCCTTGCTATTATGGCAATATAAACCCCATAGTGTGATACACTTCTAGGCTCAAAATTACCCCCCTGAACACGGTTGGGTCAAAGGAAGAAAAGCAATAAACCTTTCAGAGCAGTAATTCGGGTAGTATTTCATCCTTCCTTGTAAATTTTGGAGTAATAACCTAGAAAGCATGATTTTAGACAAAAAAATCCCCTTCTGCTTCCTCCTGCAGTGATACGCCCCTGCTTTCAGGACAGGCTAGTGATTCCAGGTGGGAATTCTGCTGGAAATACTCACTACACCTCTTAAGCATTTAGATCATGATTTATACAGATCACCCCAGGAGTACAAGGAAAATGGCATTTCTGATCAACAGAGAGGGACAGACCCTGTGGCGGTGGGACACAGGGATGGCTCCACCAGAGTCAAAAAGGCTCCATCAGCTTCTCTATCTGAGAGGACGGCTCAATGCAGCATCACCCTAACAGCAATCAGCTCCATCCCCAACCCAGGGAGTGCACAACCAGGCAGCCCCAGCGCCAGCTCCTCCAGTGATTTTTATTCACAGCTTTTAATGGAAAACCCCACAATTCCCTACGCCGGAGCCTTCATGCATTTTTCATTAACAATTATCCGCTATCCCAGAACTGCTTTTGATTTTTGCTAATCATCGATTGGATATTTTGTTCCCACACAGCTGGCATTTTCCAAACATAACAACCACCTCTGGAGAGGGCATAGCAGAAGGCTGATCTTTAATGCTAATGTGCCCAGAAACCATCAACACATCAGGTGATGAGAATTCATACCTGAGGGACCGCGAGGGAAGAGGTGTTTATCAGACACAGCCTGTGAGGCTCATTTTACTGTGCTGAAAGGCTGGAAGTTGCTTGGCAAGTGACTGGCTGATGTACCAGCAGCCACATCCAACCTGCAAGGAATCCAGTCCTGAAGCTGCTGTCCCATCTCACCGAAGATGGGCTTCTGACCTTGAGGGTTTGCTCTCCCTGGGTTTGCTTATGAGAGACAGTGGGGTGATGTAGATGCCAAAGGGCCCTTCACAACTTTGTGAAGCAACAGTTTGATGGGCAGATCCTCCCATCGGCTGTGGGTTTGTGCAGACACATGACTGACCACAGGAATGATACCTCAAGCTTGTGAGAGCAGAGCAGCATCTCAAAATCTCCATGTCCTGCAGGTCTGGACCTCTCTTCAGGCTGTGTTTGTTCACAAGAACAAAGTTGCTCATAAGGATATGTTCTGCAGTCAATTAGCACATTATATGATTTGGGATGATTTACTCTTTTTTTTTTCCTAAAAATCTCTTTGGGAGCATTCAGACCTTTATTGCCATATTAAGTAGAGTTTTAATCCAAATGAATTTTCTAGGAAACCATGTAATCTAATTAAAAAGCTCATAGTGCAGTTTAGTAGCTTTATTACTAGTAGATTCCAGACCCATCTTTACACAGACAAATATTTTCCAAGTGCAATAGACTGATAAATCCAAAGCATAATCACAGACTGATTCAGCCCAGAACTAAGTGGGTTACAGCACTTAGTCATGTCCATGGGAAGGAAACAAAGGACAACTTGAAGAAGCTCTGGAAAAAAACCCAGCCTTTGATCGGTTGCCTCCAATCCAGGGAGCACCCAGCCCTGCTGTTCCAGTGAGGGCATTTTCCAGACTGACAGCTTTGGGAACCACCAGGCATGGCCACTTGCCTGAAGCTGGGGGCCAGAATAGACCAAGCCTAGTGCAAAAGAAGCCAAAAGTTCAACATCGATGAGTACGATGGCCTTAGGGCTCAGCTTTACAATCGCATTACTATAGTTTGAGAAGATGCCATGTGTCAGCTGAGCACCAGCGACTAGTTGAGCTCCCTTCCTCAGCCTGTGCCAGATGCAGTGTAACGTGGTCATTGAGCTCACAGTGAGAACGGCTGACATGGAATTGTGTTAAATGATTCCCATCAGAAAACGATTACAGCGATGTCCACCACGCCACAGTTCACGTGTAGCAGAGCTCCAGGCACAGGGACCTGGCCTGAAAACATGACCATGACCAAAGACCCTACTTCTATCTTCCTCAAACAGTGAGGAGGAATGATTTCACAGGCAAGACATCTGGGTGAGACACAGAGATGAATTCAGTGTGACTTCATGGATCTAATGACTCCTTGTAAAGTCTTCAGACACTTCTGACTCTGCTTTCCAGTCAATAAAAGAGGATGCACTAATATCCCTTCTCTCATTTCTGCTCTGTTTGTATTATAAGGGCAGACATGCCTCAGAAACCCATGCAAGGAACTAGCCAGGATTGTGTGGCATCTGTATGTGCACAAAGCAAGCTTTCTGAAGCTCTAAAAGCTTCCAGCTTGGAGAAAACCTACACTGATCAAGAAGATTTTCTTACAACTCACACCTTAACCTCCTTGCCACACACAACCTGCCACACTCCATACAGCAAAGCTTTAAAAAAGCCTTAAACCTGAAAACAAAAAGCCATATTACATAAAAACTAGAAAAATAAACTCTTCTTCCTTGAGGAACAAGCCATGGTGCCTGTACGACACTTCCCAACAGTCTAAACTGAAGGTCTGGACCCTCCAGCGAGGTTGGGGAGTTGCATTCATGAGACACATTTGTTAATACACATAGCAGCTATCTATAGATTATGCCATAGAGTACAAATCTCTACCAATAATTTAGCTTTACAACACAGGTGCTATTATTTTTCAGGATATTGTTCCACGCTATTTCCATAGAAACTATGTCATCAAGTTGTAATTTTCACACTAAGTGCATCCCACCGTATCATTTCCTCGGTACAAACATCCCCCTCCCTTCACATGAAAATGCAGTTATTTAGCACTCAGAGAAAACACTCTCCCCTGCTGAGATAAAAGGCTGAAGTTTAGTGAAAGTCAGCTTCCATGCCAGTATTATTTCAAATGTATTTACATTTGCACACCCAGGCAGGTCAATGTTCAGGGGTTAAAGCACGGTTCCTCCACTGCGGAGTAAGTGTGGTCCCTGCCAACTCCAGGGGCAATATTTGGTCCTTCCAAGAATAGCCAGATAACGACCAGGACACTTTTGCTGAGTTCCTGAATCATCAGTCAAGGTCTAATGCTGATTTCCTGGCACAGTAAAGCACGAAGCACTGAAATGTAAGCCTACAAAGTGCAGCTAGTAGGACTGAAGCAGTGTTTTAGTATATCAAAGTCCAACTTGAATCCACATACCTGATTCTGAACATTACCACCTTCACATTAGCTCTTTGCTAACGCAGAAGGAAAGTCAACAAATAACCCACTCCCCCTTTCCCTGGAGCCCAGACAGTTCAAAATAACATCTTCTAATGTAGCCTCCCACAAAAGCAGGGTCACAGAGCATTGCATCAGTCCAAGGAATGTGTGACAGCAACCTACCTCACCTGCTGAAGCCTAGCTGGCTCTAAAGCACTCCCTTTCCAAGGCACTCAGGCAGCAGGGGTGCAGTCTTTCTGGATCACTCATGCCCATCTCAGCCTCAAGCACAATAGTTCTACATTGAAAGCAGGGCTTGAACAGCTCACCAGGATGCGCTGCACACCCCACTGCTCTCTGCCAGCCTTCACTGACTGCTTCAGAATGAACTACTGCGTGCATCTGCGTCAAATCCGCTGCCTGCACAAAAGCTGAAGCCTCTGTGAGCTAACTGGCTCTTTACCCAAGAATTAGACCTGCAGTGACAGCTATTTCTGGACCATCAGGTAGGTGACGTCAGTCCTCCAAGCATGGTAACTCCAGTTTGATGCTGGGGAACGGCACAACCCAGCTGTGCATCTCACACTGTCCTCCACCCCACACTGCAGTGCCAGCAGCCAGCGCGCGAGCACTTACCTGTTGTTATTCTTCAGCTTAATGTGGTCACTGGTCTCCAGGATCTGCCCGTTCCTCAGCCAAGTGATCTGGGGTGGGGGCTCCCCTTGGGCCACACATGTGAAGATAGCAGTAGTCCCCACGGGCCTAGAAATGGACTGGGGATGCTGCACAAACTCTGCAGGGGCTGGAAGGAGGAAGGAGAACAAGGGTGAGAAAAGTCATGATGATCCCACTTTATCCTGGTACAAAGAGCAACCTCATCAGTAAGCCTCATCTGCCTGGGAACATGGGATGCTTGGCCAGCCCACAGCATAGGCAGCAGATAACACTGCATTTTGGTTGCCCATCCTGGCAGCCACGGCTTCACAAAAGGCACCTGAAGGTCAGCTCAATACTGTATGGAGAGCTGAGGACATGTACAGCATGAGCAAACTGTTTGCAAAGGGAAAGAAACGTATGGATGTGCAGACAGCAGTCTGGCAGCTTGTTCTTACCCCAGTAAACATCAGATTTGCTGCTATTCTGGTAGCAATAGATTGAGGAGCATTTTTAACCCCAGATCTGCAGCCTGGGACCCTTAAGGTCCTGCCAAGCCTGGCAGAAGACTCCACCATGCCTGTAACTGCTGCTCACCTCATAACCAGGTATCTTCAGCTTTAGCAGTAACATTTCTAAACAGCAAGCAATTCCCCCCTCTTCCAGCAGCTTAAAACAGATTTAAAATCATTTATCAGAATAAACCAGCGTGTCAGGGCCTGAAAGACACTGCCAAATAGGTGAGTTTATTCAAGCAGTTACGCTTCAAAGGGCAAAGTGATAAATACACTCCATGTTGCTGCTGAAACCTAAAATCAGGTGGAACCAGCAGCAGCCACAATGAAGACAAACAGAAAAAGCACAGGCCCATAATGATTTTACTGACTAGCATCACATAATGGATGGCTGGTGTTAAACTTCTCTGACAAAAGCAAGATTATCCAGGGAGACACGCTCAGTGCCACTTGCCGGCATTTTTCATGCATGGGGTTGGCCACCCGGGATGGAAGGAAGGAGCAAACTGGTCTAGTAAAAGCTGTTGAGGAGGCAGGCTGCAGGCAGGAGCAGCTATTCAAGAGCTGAGCCTTGCGGTTCATGGTCAAAAAGCCCCTCAAGGTTTGCTGCAGCAGTATGGGGTGATGAAGCTCTTCCCCAGTCGTGTGTGTGCAAGGGAAGAGCATCTCTACTACTGCAACAAGGCCAAACCGCAGCGAAAGGTGTAAGAGCAAAGTCGTGCACGTTTTAAGTCCCGCAAGCAGAAAGACACAGAAATTCACTGAAGAGCCCATCCACCTTGAAGGAGGCCCCTCTTTCCTTTTTAATACTCAAAGGGAAGCAGAGCATGGCAGGTCTGACTTATGTTAGTGTGTTGGCAGACATGTATGTCCTTGTTCTTTTAGTCCACATTCTAAATATATCTATCACATATTAAACAGCAACCCGTGACACGTTAGTGGTGGGGGGTGTCCACCAGCAGAGCTGATTGTCAGGTCACTTCTGTCAGCACTCAGGTCTACTAATGAACCTGATCTCAGCAATCTAATGGACACATATTTCCAGAACCTCCTGCTAAACTTCCCCACGTGCCAATTGATCCTTTGTCCTTTTATTTCCCTCCTATGATTTTCTCCCCTCTAGACCTATAAGTTAAAATAAAATTCAAGATGGGTTCAATCAGAGTTGGAAGCACGGATAAACAGGGGGAAAAGCCCCTCTTCCCTGCAGTGAATGGTCCCTTTGTGGTGTACAGTGAAAGCAGCAGAGACTTGATTTTCAAGACTTCCTTAACCTCCTGCCCCCTGCTTTGTGCTGGCGCAGTTCTGCAGCAGCAATTACTTTGCAAGTGGCTGTGCACCTCCCTGCTTTCATCTGGGCTCATGAGTTGCACCCACATTACTCGCAGGTGCAAACCCACGATGCCAAGGGCGGGCACAGCCACCTTCCAGCTCCGACTGCAGCTTCATTAAAGATCCTGCCACTTGGCTCTTTGCCTCTGCCTTCCCAAACCTCAAATCGTTTGCTCCAGCAGAAGCAAAGTTTAAACAGGGAAAGAAGCATCCGGCGTAACCCTTCTGGAGTCACCGGCTCTCCTCATCCTCCCTTATTAGCCTGTGTCAAGACGGAGCAATGAGAGTGGTGTCGTGTGTGACTCAGGGTGATGGAGGTGCAGCTGCGGCCGCTGGCCCGGTGCCAGTGATGCTATTCAGGACCACGGCCCCTTGGGTCCCCCTGGTCCCTGCTCCCCGCTGCCGTCCCTCCTCTTCGCTCTCTCACTAAACACAACCAGATCAAACCCCAGCTCCTGTTTAACTTGCTTAAACTCTCCAGGGAGCAGGCGGCCACTCCTTTGAACGGCTCCTGGCTCCGGTGTGCAGAGCAGGCTCTACTCGATGCATCCCTTGCTGCAAGACAGGGAATGCCCTTCCATTGTTCCTGCTCCTCCTGGCTTTCTTGGTCCTGTCAGGTCTCGCCCTACTCCTTTTGGTGCAGAAGGAGCAGCAGTGTGGAGCTGTATGTGGCAAAAGGGCCCAGGCCATGGCAGAAACACATGGAGTTAAAAGGCTCCTTGTCCCCATCGCCAGCTTCAGACAGCATGAGAGGAAGGACATGGCCAGGGTGCTACCATGGTCTTAACACGGGGACAGACATTGCTGCAATGAGATACCCCTCTGCTATGCTGGACCAGGGCATGAGCCCAACCCAGGGATCATACCAGCACCCCAGGCAGGGTGCCCTGAGGTGGCTGCTGGTGCATGGTCTGGGGTGAATGGCTCCTTTCCTGGACAGCAGAACATCTGCTCTCCTCCTCCCAGCTCCTCTCCCTACCCTTTCAAATGATTTCGACAGGAACTGAGAGTTTGCCACCTCTGTCCCTGGGTTAGCAGGGAAGGAGCAGAAGCAAAGCCCTGCCTTCAGCCAAGCCTCCATCCCCCTCATCGTCTATAATTAACAGAGCATCCTGTCAGTGCTCATCTCACCCTGCATGGAGGTGCAGCAGCCTGAAGGCCTCTCCCCCTTCCACACTACATGCCAAAAGGCCATCACAGGCGGCGAGGGGAAGCGTATCTCAGCCCTCTATGAAGATCTTAATGAAGATATTAAAGAAGATCACTGGTAAGAGCAGAGAATTCAAACCTGGCAAGGAGGAATAGGCATGATCCAGCCCTGGCTTGTGAAGTATGAAGAAACCAGAGCGTTGATTATTCAGGACTTAATGGAAGGGAGGGAATCATGCAGTTTTAATGAATATTTAAAGGCGTGACATTGGTATGAAAAAGCAATAACCCTTAATACCACCCCCAGAATCATCAACCAAGGGCTTCAATAGCTTCTACTGTGCTCAACAAACTGCAACAGCATGAAGATGTGCTGTAACTGTGGGTTGTAACGGGAGACCCAGACGGGCTCCATCTCTTCAGAGACATCTCATCTCAGCAGTGACCAGCCACTAGCCTGTTCCTCGGGGTACCAGGGAGCTTCACTGCCCTTGCTGTGAGTTTTTGCCTGGCATTCACTGGGAAGGGCTGTGCTAAGGATCACGGAGCATTGACAGATGATGCACTGGTGCCAGAGGAATCCTTGCCCCTTGCATCTCAGTATTATTAATTCTCAAGTAGTCGGAGTGGCAGGGTGAGGGAGGGAGGTTGGGCTGAGGAGGAGGAAGAATAACATGGAAACAACGAAACCTCATAAATTAGGCTACTGGAACCAACAGTAAGGTTATAAAGGAGAAGACAGGTCAATGGAGAAATCGGTCAAGCACAGCATCAGGTGACAGGAGATTTAAGACAAAGAACTGCTGCCCGCTTGGCTTCTTTCTGTTGACTACAAAGAATGCCCAGATGCCTGAGTAACTTCAATAGCTAAGTTGTATGGCTGGTGGGACTGCTAGGCCAAGGATGGAATCTGTGGCCGTGTCCCCTGGGAAACAGGCAGAAACCACGCAAGGAGGCTGTCACGGAAGCCATCCATCAGCCTTCTGTGGATATCATGAACTTCTCGTCCTGGCAAGGACATACTGACCCATGCAGCATATACTGAAGTTCTGCAGCATGAATTTAGGGCTAAACTCAAGCACAAACCAATTACCACAGAGCCAAGCCTAAAACATAGCCACTGCACTACATCTGTGGCTGAATTCAACCCTGCAGCCAAAGCTT